>NW_011499892.1:546960-613185 GCF_000495115.2 Populus euphratica
AGGTTATTTATTACTTCGACACTCCTGCACTTGGGAGAAGACATCAATCTTTTAGTCGTGTCAACTAGCTCACTATTGAGGCTTTCTTACCCTTAAGACAATAAGAGACACGTTGTCTAAAAGATATTTAGTTGCCTCGTATTGTGCCCACACCTTGTTAAGTACATAATTTCAAGGCTAAATATTTAATATTGATAGCAATATTTATCTAATAGGGAAGGGGTCTTCATATGATGACATTATAGATCAAGTTTGTGTCAATAACCATGAAGGACTATTGGAAAATTATATATTTGGGGAAACTCCCAAAAGTGATAGGGATCTTTAAGACACTATTTACAAGTATGCTTATGCATGGAACCCTAATGAAATGAGTATTCACAAAGATTAATTTTAAGGGATTTATTATCATTTGTAGCACCACTTCATTTGAGAGAATATTGATTGTATTATCATTATCCATTAATATGAAATGGACACGATGATTAGCTAAAACTTTTAAGATGACGAGGGCATCCTCGTGTGGAAAATTTACCCCTTCCCTATCCTCTGGGTAAATATAAGGGGTTCATACCATGCATTAGGGAGGTAGGTGGTGGTAAGGTCTTGCTTCTCGCACATCTTTTTTCCATTCCCATTGTCACCTCCTACCGAGGTTCCATTTAAGATGACATTGATCTTTAGCAAGACTTGATTAGGTTGACTAGATTCTTCCTTGCCTTGTTTAATACAGGTATCCCTCTTCACAAACTGTTGAATATAGCCCTTGGTTATCAATTGTTCAATCTTCTTCTTCAAAGCATAACATTATTTTGTATCATATTCCTTGTCCCAATAAAATATGCAATACTTATTAGAGGTGCATATATAGGGAGTGGCTTTTATTAGTGAGGGACATTAGACAAATTCTTTACCTTTGATGAGGGTATAGACTTTAGTGATAATTGTGTTTTGAGGAGTTAAAAATCTCCTAGGGATATGACTGGTGATCATGAGATAACCTTTTTATATTGTTTATAGAACTCAAATTTCATATTAAGGAATGATTCCATCTAGAATATTCTTCAAGTCAGTTATCATTATAAAAATAGGGAGGTCTGTGTCGCAACACGCTTGCCTCTTCCACATATATATGATTTTTCATGACTTGTTTAAACTCAAACAAGCTTGTGTCATGTAAGGCATACATGTCGCTCACTGGAAGACATTCCCTCACCTTACTAATCAAGGCTTCAAAGGCCAATAGCTAAAGTAGTTCTTCTACATTTAGTATCTCCTCATTAAACATTTTTAAGTATGCCCTTGTGAATTCATGTTATAATTAGGTAACCTTGAAGAACATCGTGGAATTCTGCTTCGCGGGTATACTTATGCTGAAACGTGCTACTAGCTTAGCATAAAGATCTATGAATCCTACGATAAACCCTGGTTTCAAATTGTTATACCAAGCATGTGTTAAACCTCTGAAAGTTATAGGGAGTATCTTGCACATCACGTCACTCTTCTTAATAACTAACTCCAAGTTACTACGCCCATGTTCTCTTGGATTAACGAGACCATCATAGTTATCAAGGCTCATTTTTATAAAGATATAGTCTTGAGGAATTCAAGTATTCAGAACTTGTTTAAATAAAAGAGAGCCGCATATTTGATGAAGACTATGAAGATCTCCTTAAAAATGTTCTAGAATTTATATATCTTTTATCTACTTGCTGAATAAAGGAGAGCTGTATATTTGATGAAGACTATGAAGATCTCCTTAGAAATATTCTAGAATTTATATATCTTTTATCTATTTGGTTTCAAAAAAGCTTAAATATTCTTTTTAGGTTGGCAGGATTGGTAAGTAGTATCAATCCATTGCGAAGAATCATGTCTTGAATACCTGCTTTCTTGAATGTTATTTTGCCCAGACCTTTTAGAGGTACGTGATTGTCTATGAGCATTGGAAGTGTCTCTTTGTGGCAATACCGAGGCCTCTAGTTTTCATGAGGGTATTGGTGCTACTGAGGGTGTTGATGATAAGGGTGCTAAGATTTGTTGGGGGTATCTATGAGCATTGAAAGTGTCCTTTTGTGGCAGTACCGAGGCCTCTAGTTTTCATGAGGGTACTGGTGCTACTGAGGGTGTTAATGATAAGGGTGCTAAGATTTGTTGGGGGTGATTTAGCTTGATTCTGCCCTTAAATAGCTAGCACCACTTGAGTTAGGGGTTGTACTTAATTAATTAGTTATTGGAGGTCTGGTTGGATAGAAGTACTCGCCTCACCATGTTGATTTGTTACTTGTTCAGACTTGGGTGTATCATGGTTACCTGCTATGAAATGATTTAAAATGTCTATAACAAGTTGGAGAAAGCACACTGGTGATTTTTTGATTGATTTCTAATAGACAACGTCAATTGATGAAGTATTTATAAGATAAGTTTTTTTAGTGGTTGAATCTTAGATTGGTTAAAGCATGTTAAAATTATAAGTATTTATAAAATAAGTTTTTTTAGTGGTTGAATCTTAGATTGGTTAAAGCATGTTTGTAAATAACTCATTTCTTCAATGTTAAGTAAACTTTCTTGATGAACGCTTCTGGATACCTGCAAAAAAATCCTTTTTTAGAGTGTTTAAGGATCCTTTGATAATAAAGTTAATAGCTTTGTAGAAAAAAATAATGATAAATACACTTAAAGAACTTTAAATTCTAAGATTTTGGTTGATATTGTGTTTAATTTGTATCTTTTTAATGTAAGAAAAAACATGCATTTTATATAGTAGTTGAATGAGTATTTATAGCCATTGAATCTTGTTTTTTTTATTGGGTGGAAGGATTGAAAAGTAATTTCACAATAACAATATTTACAATGAACATAATATCTTTTACACAAATATTAATGAGCATAAAGGTACACTCAACATTTGACTCGAGTTTCAACTTAGGCTCAAGCTTTTTTTTGAGCTCGGGCGTTTTTATCTAAGTCTTTAAAAAGAGTGTGGAAATCGGTCAAAAATATTAGCCCATGAACATTATGGTTTCGTATAAAAAATGGTGAAAACCTTGACTCGAGTTTCAACTCAGGCTCAAGCTTTTTCTTGAGCTCGGGCGTTTCTACCTAAGTTTTTAAAAAGAGTTTGGAAATCGGTCAAAAATATTAGCCCATGAACATTATGGTTTCGTATAAAAAATGGAGAAATCTTGATATGATAGAACTAAAAAAAAAGAATTGGTTGATTTATAAAGTTTGTTTATATCTTAATTAATCCATCAAAACTCATTAATTCAATTCCAATGAAATTTTAAAAGGTAAAATAATATTGTTATAATAAAATATTTAAATTAAATTAACATAATAATCCAGACCCTTTTTTAAACACAAAATCCAACAACAATGATTTTGAGACCGGCTTTCACTTCAATGGGTTTTCTCTAATTTTATGCCAAAAGGGAGTTGCACTCATTTTAGCGAGGTTGTCCTTTTCAGGATGTTACCATTTTCCTACATCTGATAGTTCCCTGTTTTGCAAACATTACCGTTGACAAAAATCCCTCTTGAAATAAATCTTTTGTAAATTTATATCCCTGGCTAATTTTCATCCGCAGACCGCGTAATAATTTTCTGCTGTAATCCTCGACCAAGGGGCGGAACCAAGAATTTTTTCCGCCCCGGGATACTAAGCAAATAATTTATTTTTTCAATATTAATAATTGAACTCTTTGATGTTTTATTTAATAAAATTCATTTGAAAATAATAGTTTTGTAATTTATTTATTTTATCTAAACTAATCTCGATGTAATATGAAAGCAATAGAAATATTCTAAAGCTTTTGTGATGAATCAACTAGTAGGTGTTTATTCAACATTGTCTCCAATTATTTTATCAGGAGGGTTTAATTGAAGAAAGGTATAAAGAATGCAATTGCTGAGATAATAGTTTGGAGACTTAATTTCAGAACTGTATATAGTTGAGGACTGATTCGAGGTCTGCCCGGGAAGCTGCCAAAAGGCCAATTCCAGTGAGTGGGTAATTTGCGTATGGTGATGATTCTCTCGGCAGGATAGTGATTACTTTAGACTTCTCTGCTAATTTGCGTATGATGGTATGGCATGCGTGGAGGTGGAGGCGTGGCTGAAACAATTCTTCCTCATATACAATTCCAGTATGGTAGTTGGTGGTGTTAAAAAATATCATCTCATGGCAAGACCACACCAATGCGAGATGTGGACGGCATTGATATGGTAATTCTCGTGCATAGATTTTATGTCATTAGGGCGGACTGTGTTGAAGAAGTAGAATATGCTCTACGAAAGGTGTGCTCTCTTCGGCATTTAGTGCTCGCAGGGGCAGTTAATTTGAAGTAGTTTTAGGTTTTTTAAAAATATAGTGGTGATTAAAATAATATTTTTATTTTTTTAATATTAGTATAGTAAAATAATCAAAAAACATAAAAAAAAATGAAATTTTTATCAGCCCATTTGGATCGCAATACTTTGCTTTATGTATTTTTCCAGCCTTTTTTTCTTACAAATGCTAGAATGTCAATTATTTTAAAAAATTAAACAAGCTCAAGCGTGGCGTCGAAAAAATTCCAGTCCCCGAATTTATCTTGACCAGTGTAATTATAGATCATAAAAATCTCTGTTTAATCAGTAAAAACAAAGGAAAGGAGTGATAACACTATAAGAAATTCAATATGATTTTTTTTAACAAGATTTTGATATATTAAATCCATTTAACCAGTTAATTTTGGGATCTGATCATTTTATTAGATTTAAAAAAAATTATTAATTAATTATATAATAAAAAATAAATATTTATATATTAATTAATTATACAATAAAAAATAAATATTTATAAAATCAAGTATAGATTAAATATTAAAATACTTATTTGAGAATTTCATAATTTTATAGAAAATAAATTAAAATAATTTACAAGAATAGATTTAAAATCGAGTAAATATTAAAAATTAAAAGAAAAGGAAAACCAATAAATAAGAAAAATTAAAAAAGAGGCCAGCTCTTTTGGATGCACTAGATAATAGGTTATTACTCCAACTGCTCTGGGCTACGAATCCTCGAGCCCCACGTCTCCAAACGAAAGACATAAAAACGGGTAGGTAATGCTTGAGCTTGTACTTTTATGTTCTTTGTCTTTTGCCTTCCGATATGCTGCTGGTCGGAGCGTTCTTGGAGCTCTTTTAGATGCATTGATTCGAATCTCATTTTACTTGTTTTACTGAAAGAAATCAACAAAAATCAACCCGTTGGCCAGTCTGCTTGTGTATCAAAATAAAGTTTCAAAATTAAATGAGGGTTTGGTAGTTTATTTTTTAAAGTATTTTCTTGATAAAAAAATATATTAAAAAAAAATTATTTTTAAAAAATTATTTTTAATATCAAAATATTAAAATATAAAAAAATATTTTAAAGTAAATTTTTTTATGTTTAAAAGGAAATAAAATATAAAAAGAGCAAAGAGACTGGAGGTAGTGAAATTACATGTCATGTCTCGCTCTAGCCTTGCCTCTCCGCGTGGATTCTGAAATCTGATGCCCCGCCAGTCTCGTGATTTTGTCATGGCCTCATCGTATTTTAGTTGCCCACTTTCTGGCCACCTTAGCGTGTTTCTTCCACTCGCGTGGAGTGTAAACCCAGCATTCCATGATTCAGTCACCGTTTCTTCTTTCTTTTTTACTTATTAAATACATTTGTTTGGATGTTTGGATGCACTATTCAAGCTTGTCTGGATAGATCAGTGAGTAGTGGCGGCTTCATCGTTATCGTGTGCACCATGTCGTCGTGACCATCTCATTTAAAAATATATAGTTTTTAAAAATTTAAGTTTGGATTTGAGATTTTCACTTCAATTTATCCCAAGGTTTTATTAACTTTAATTGATTTAATAAAAAAAAAATCACGAATAAACCGGTCTAAGAGAACTGATGAATATCCACATCTAAAATCAAATGGTGGTCCAACCCATGCAATGCAACCGTTTTAGAATCGTTTCTTGTGAGTCACTGGCTTGCATAAAGTAGTTGGAAATGCTTTTCCTCTGGATGCCATCATATACAAATTTCAAATTCTCATTAATCATGATTTTTTTGTTTAAAATTATTTTTATATATATTTTTAGATAGTTTTTATGTGTTAATATTATAAATAAAAAAATATTATTTTAATATATATTCCAAAAAAAAACTTTAAAAAGAAAACACAATTACTCACCAAGACCACCTTAATTGTCAAATTCTTTCAGCCTTCGTGCCAGATTGCTCGTGTATTTGCGTATTTGTAGGTTGATGATGAATTATAGAGAATATTTAAAAATACACCTAAAATTTAATTTTTTTTATATATTTTGAATAGTTTTAATAAAATAATCTCAAAAATAAATTTTAAAAAATAAAAAAATTATATTATTTTAATATATTTTAGCATGAAAAATATTTTAAAAAATAATTATAACCATCCCCACACATGTAATATACTTGATTAAAGTTCTATAAATTATCATCATTTTCACATCCTCGTCCATTATTTAAACAAGACCAAAATGATTATAACTATTATATTCATAATTGTGATTGTAATTGTAAACAAAACTAAAAGATTTGAGGTGAATTCATGATAATCTATACTATCTCAACACATAAAATATCATGGAATTGCATGGTAAAAATAACACGTTTTTTTTCTTTTTTTTTAAATATCTTTTGATTTTTTTAATTTGATGATCGAACTTGAATATCATCAAAAGTTATATAGACAATATTTTACATAGCCTCCAAGATAAATAGAGGAAAACATTTAAAATGAAAATGATTGTTAAAATATTTATACATATATTGATCTTTTATTTATTGTTATTTTCAAAACAATCAATTTCAAATTTAATTTTTAATGAGTGATAACAATTATCTTTTCATGATATTACATTTATTTTTAAATTATTTTTATTGAATGTGGAAATTATCTTTTATTCATCAATTAAAAAAATCTATCAACACTGGAAAATACATTCATGACACTGACATGTTTTCCTTTTACCTTTAAAAATGAATTTGGAATCTCACTCACAGCATAACGTGAATACATTGACTAACTTTATCATAAAACAGTTAAATTATAGAAAAGTTAACATTGTCTGTGTATGTAGCATAGTGCAATAAAGTAATAGTAGTAGTTTCTCTCCCCCTATTTATTTTTATATTTTAAAAATATTTTTTAAAAACTTCATACAAGTTCGTAGACAAAACATATACTGTCTTTCGTGTTCTCCTATCATTTCCTCCTTGTTATACATTATTTTTCATTTTATATTTATTAATTTAAATATCAAATAATTCTATGTTCCAATTAAAAAACTTGTTTTTCAAAAAAACATAAGGCCAACAACAAAAACCTACATTAAAACCCGTCACGTGGTATTAAAAAAGCAAAATTTTTATGCGTGACTATTCATAAAATACATGAATCCCGCGTCCATGTATTTGATAAAAATATCCCTAATTAGATTTTATACTTTAACATTAAAAAAATAATTTTATATATCATTTTAAATAAAATAAACACTAATTAATTAGAAGAATTACGATCAAATATAAAAAAAAAATTAAAAGGCTAATTTTAAAATTTAAAGGGTTAAGTGTGGAAAACCATAAATGATAATAGAGAAAAAAAAAAGTCAAAGTTTAGCTAGTCATGCACTTATCATCGTAATAAAAGGCACGTTGTGATGAATCAAACGACGCCATAAAAGCCATTATTTGGCACACAAACAACATTTTATATACCGTTTGAAGATAGCATGGACAACCAGCATGGTGCTGCATGCAGCTAATTTTTTTTAATTATAATATATATATATATTTAATTTTTTTTAATCACTATTTAAATTTTCAACTAACTAATTTAATGTTAAAACATAAAATTTTAAAAAAATTAAATTTTAAAAAATATCAAGATATAAAAAATAACAATTAAAAAAATAATTATCAAATTTAACAGGAAAAAAACTTAGAGGTGATGAAATCACAAAAAAAAATCATTTTAAAAAGTCAAATAAAACAAATATCAATTAAAATAATAAAACCAAATCTAATAAATAAAAAATTAAAAGAGGATAATATTGAAAAAAATCTAATTTTATAAATTATTTTAAATAAAATAAACAATAATTAATTGAAAAAATTGTAACAAACGGTCAAAAAAATAATATTAAAATGTTACTTTAAAAATAGGAAGAGTTAAATATAAAAATCAAATAATGAAAAAAAAAAAATCAGAGGTTGGCTATTCACACACTCAGCATTACAACAAAAGAGGATGCTTCGATAAATACCATGAAAACCATCATTTAGCCTTCGAATAACACTTAATGCACTGACTGAAGGTAGCATGGCCAACCCCCATGATGAATTGAACAGTACCATGAAAGCCATTATTTAGTATACGAACGACGTCTCATGCGTTGCCTGAAGGTAGCATGGACAACCAACATATTGCTGCATGCAACCGATTTTTTTAGTTATAATATATATTTAAATTTCTTTTATCATCACTATTAAAACTTAAAATAATTTCTCTAAACAAAACATTGATTTTTTAATGCCTGCATTCTTAATTTCCAGACACACCACGCATGAATAAAATAAAAAATAATAAATTTGTATCAAAATTCAACAAATTATGAAATTGGATCTTTGTTCTTATTTTTTTACGGAATATTTGTGGTTGTTTTTTCATGCTACACTTGATCCCTAAGATAAAAAGATTTACGCATCTTGACATCTATTAATATAAAAAAAAACGTTTAATTAAAAGATACAGTGAATTTTTATTCATGTCTATATTTTTAGTATTTGTCTCACATACAATGTATTTTTATTATTTTTCCAGTATTTATAGAATTTCTTTAAATCAACACACCATGCATGTGTCAAGAATACTAGTTTATAAGAAAATAATTTAATTTATTTACGCGAGTAAAAGAAAATAAACTAGAAATACGATTGAATCTCGTTAACCACCTAGATATTTTTTTATTATATGTAATTTTCAATTCAGCATCGCTAGGCTATAACTCTAGAATCAGTATATAATTTTCCCAAGCCTGCATGTATATTCATTCCGGTGGGCGATATGTTGAGCCGAAAAACACGACCGAAATTGAACTTGCAGAAAGAGCAGCATAACGTATATAGTATTTGAATCTATGCCGATAAAACTGATTTTCATCATTTCGTGTTGTGCAGAATCTCTTATTTTTAAAGTTTATTCCAACATAAAATCCTTGTAAATTACTCCACCAGCCCATTCAATTTCTCTAACCATGTTTGTTTTTGTGATAAAAAAATGTATTTTTTTATAATTCTGAATTATACTGCATATCAAAAATATATTTAAAAAATTACTATTTTAATTTATTTTTAAATAAAAAATACTTTAACAAATAACCACAATCTTACTATGCCGAGTAATTTATATATTATTTAAGTAATTTTTTTTCCCATCCCGACGAGCGAGGCCCACAGAACCCAAATGGGAAACCGAGTGGAAGTGGTCCCCACTGTTTGATTTTTCGAACTTGAAAGCGCGCGAGTTTCGGACTAGTCATCATTTAAAAAGGAAAGCTGGGGTCCAGGCCTTTAATTTTATTTTTTTTCTCATTTGAAATCAATCTTTCCCCTAGTCACAATCTCCTCCTCCCAGCTTGATTTATGCATTTTAACGGTGGCTCGAGGGCCTAACATGGGAAAATCATGTTTGAATCCCCTGCTGTTATATTCGAACGTGCCCCTCTTGATTACTCATTAAACGGGTCTACATGCCAGTAGTTTTCGTTAGGTGAAACGCTTTTACTCCTCGGCTGATCAGAGTTGGTAAATGATTCTCATGATGCATTATTTAGATTGGGACCAGAACGTAACTCTCTTAATGTTTATTTAAGAGGATGATTGTGATTGTTTTTTATATTAAAATAATATTTTTTTTATTTTTTAAAAATTATTTTTAAGATTAATATATTAAAATAATTTAAAATATATAAAAATAATAATTTTTAATAAAAAAATATTTAAAAAAAACACGGAATGCTCTTAATTTTATACATACACCAGCATAATTAATAAATCTAGAATTAATTATTAAGTGTCTATATATAAGTGTTTGTTAGCTCAATAATTATTATTTTTTTTATTTGAGGAAATTTTATTTTTTAAAAAGCATATTTTATGGATCCAGATAATTCGATTATTTTTAATTCGTACAAGAAAATAAATGTAATGACTTAAACTCAAAACTTCTTTAATATTATAATAATTTTTACTGCTGCGGTGTTTTAAAAATTAGGTTTTAAAAAATCTACAAAGTATAGCTTTCTCAAAGATTGGTACCAAAACGTAACTCTCTTAATGTTTATTTAAGAGGATGATTGTAATTGTTTTTTATATTAAAATAATATTTTTTTTATTTTTTAAAAATTATTTTTAAGATTAATATATTAAACTAATTTAAAATATATAAAAATAATAATTTTTAATAAAAAAATATTTAAAAAAAACACGGAATGCTCTTAATTTTATACATACACCAGCATAATTAATAAATCTAGAATTAATTATTAAGTGTCTATATATAAGTGTTTGTTAGCTCAATAATTATTATTTTTTTTATTTGAGGAAATTTTATTTTTTAAAAAGCATATTTTATGGATCCAGATAATTCGATTATTTTTAATTCGTACAAGAAAATAAATGTAATGACTTAAACTCAAAACTTCTTTAATATTATAATAATTTTTACTGCTGCGGTGTTTTAAAAATTAGGTTTTAAAAAATCTACAAAGTATAGCTTTCTCAAATAATTATATACGTGATGGTACAACAGGTGTCTTTAATATTATAATAGTTTTTACTGCTGCAGTGTTTTAAAAATTAGGTTTTAAAAAATCTACAAATGTAGCTTTCTCAAATACAAGTTTGAGATAATAAAAATTTAAAAACTTCTTTAACCATACCCCACCATAATATAAAAAATACCTTAAATCAAATTTATTGTTTTTTAAATAATTTTTTTTTAAAAATACATTAAAAGTGACTAATAAAAACTACATTATCAATCACCTCAAGAAATGGTTAAATGTTTATTATGAATGATTATATTTTAGATTAAAATAATTATTTTTAAAAATATATCAAAATAATAAATATATTTTTAAAAAACTTTATTCTTGATATTAAAAAATAAAAAAATACATAAAAATTTGATTTAAAATAATAAAAATAAAAATTAATAAATTCGATGGATGAGACGCCTATCCAAAATCCAAGATGGGATAGAAATTAATGGATCCCTTTCTCTGGTTGTGGGTTTGGCACGTAGAAGCTGAATATATTAATTGCGCACTTGGGCCACGTAACGTTCAACATCCTATTCTCGATACCAGGACCCAAAATAAGCAAGAACTGAGAAAACTGCCTGGATCCACACGCATTTCAAGGGCCTGTGCCGTTTGACCGTATTTTTTTAGAAATCTTAAATTTATTTTTTATTTTTAGTTAATATTTTTTAATATTATTTTATCTTTTTGATATTAAAAATAAAATAAAATAAAAATATATTATTTAAATACATTTCAAAATAAAAAAACAATGATAAGCAACTTCGCTACAATTTCAAATAACCATATTAGCCTCACATAAAAACTAAAAAGAGGCTCAGTGCACAAGGGTAATTTAGACATTTAGTATATACAAATAACATGGTGCCACCAGCGCATCCCTTAAAAAGGAGCAAAAGAACTATTATGATCATCAAACAATTTTTACGATTGCTTGAAGATATTATAATTACAGTGTTGTCAAATTACAAAATATTAATTTTTTTTAGTTATTATATCCTAATTATCTTATAATTATGCTGGTTACTAATACTATTGCGTAATTACGATTTTAAAAACACAATGTAAGTTCTTGAAGGTAAATAAATATTATTCACCTAGTAACAAGTCAAAGATTAAAAAATGTTAAATAGATTTATTTAATAAACTATAAAATTAGTTTAATAAACTATAAGAAGCCGCTCTTTCATTTTTCTCAAAGAAAAACACAACCTCCACTGTCCTAGAGTTCACAGAAACTGGGCTTGGAAACCAAGGCTTCAATACCCGATGATCCAGTAATTTAGGTCACTGTTGGCCCATAAACACTTGGCACTGATTAAAACCGCGAAAACTTTTAAATTACACAATCAACCCTTGCCTCCTTACCAAATTACCGCTTCTCTTCCCGTAAGTAACAACTGGCACGGTTCCCTTCCCGGCGCAGGAATTTTTAGTATAACCGGTCATACTGGATCCCATAATCCGGAGTGGACGCTCACTCACTGTCTTTGAGGTTCGTACCTCAAACTCGACGTTCTCAGTTCTCACTCCCTTACCTCCCTTCCCTCATAGCTGCGGCAAACAATAAAAACAAGAAGAAGAAAATATCATGGAAGAGTCTTTAAAAATCCAAAGATTCGAACAGCTCCCTTCTCCAACAGAATTCGCGTCTCAAATCGAATCCAAAAACGTCCCCGCTGTAATTCAACTCCTTCACCACATCTCTTCTCTTGCAGAGCTTTCCATCAATACTATTTTGTCCATTAGAGCTTACCTATTTTACATTTCTCTGCTTGAAAGGTTTTTAATGGATCCATTAAGGACTGGAAAGCCTTCGTCAATTGGAATCCGGCTAATGGCGGCCTCGATTACTTGCAGGTTACTTTATACTTATTATTATTATATATATATTTTTTAATGTAGGAACTGAACTTATGATTAATTTTTATGTTAATTAATTGAAATTTAGGAACGGGTAGGATCATCTACCGTGGAAGCTATGCTATCTAAAACTGCACCTGTGTTTTATGGTGATATTAGAAGCCATGAAAGGGTAATTTTTGTGCCAGTTTCTTATTCGAGTAACAATCGTATATTGAAGCTTTTAAGAGTTTCCTTCCTCTTATTACTATATGTTTTTTTTTCCTTTCCTGTTGTAGGTTCAGTTACCGTTTTCCACGTTTATTGATTTTTGCAAGCAGAGTATGCGAAACACGGACAGTAGTGGTGGTTCTTTGTTGCAATCAGAAAGGCATCATGATGCTGTTACTGATGTAGATCAGGAAAGTATGCTTTCCGGTGATGTTCCTCAGCAAATTTATCTAGCACAGGTTGGAACTTTGCGGATTCTAGATATTGAATGCTGTTTTTCTTGTTTAATGCTTTTGAGTCTGTGTGATATTGAGTTAGTACTAGGGTGAAAATTGTAATTGTCTGTGTCCAGGTGCCGATAATGAATAGTGAGGATCGAGAGAGGGTTCAACTTGAAGGTCTCAGGGAAGACATTCAAACGGTTTGTGCATTTCTTTCTTCACTCCGTTGTTGTTTGGTCTAATGTTCTCCATGGTTAACTAGTTTACTGTTGATTTATTTTCGCAGCCTACTTTTTTGGAAACAAAAGAACTAGCTTCTGTCAATTTGTGGATGAATAACGCTCAATCTAGATCAAGCACCCACTATGATCCACATCATAACGTGCTATGTGTAGTTGCTGGCAGCAAACAAGGTTCCGTTTCTCTCTCTCTCTCTCTTCTCTTGTCCATTCTACAACTATAGCGACTTTCTCTCTTTAGCTGCAAGTTGTAGATTCATGGGAATGCTAATAGCCCCTGTCAGGATTCTATCATTTGTGAAGAAACTACAAATTCTTTTCCAATCTTGCATGCTAATGCTTTCTTCCTGCACACGTAGTTCTATGTCATGCTTGTACTTTGAACCGTAGCCTATGTCTGGTTTAGACAGTTCCCTTTAGCAATTTATTTATAAGTTAGAGCTTGCTTCTTTTGTTTTTCTGTTTTGTTCAAATACTTCTTCGTTGCAGTTGTCTTATGGCCGCCCTCTGCAAGTCCATTTTTATACCCAATGCCCGTATATGGGGAGGCCTCAAACCACAGGTATGCCACTTTTTTGCGAGCAACAGCAAATTAATTTCTGTTCCCCCTCAATTTTGTAAGAGTATGAAAATGTAGGGCCTGTAAAAGTTTGTTTAGCCACTGGAAATTTGGAACTGCCTTCTTTTTATAATTATCCTTTTGTAATCGTCAACCTGTCTTCATCTGGCTGGCAGTTCTATTGCTCTGGAAAACCCTGACTTCTCGTTGTATCCGAGAGCAAAATGCTCCATGGACTACTCTCAGAAGGTTGTTCTTCATGCTGGTGATGCCCTTTTCATTCCTGAAGGCTGGTAAGGTTTAAAATATAATGATGCTTATGAGAAAATTCCCTTTATTAGGAACCTTCTTCTTGTAATTCTAGAATATAATGCTGAGCTTCTGATATTGTTCTTACCTTTATTCAAGTTTGGTATTGACTTTTCGTTTTACTTCTTTAACAAACTACAAGAAATCTGAGATGTTATTTTGCTTTCTTTCATGCATTTTGTTCTGTGTTGTATCATGGATGTATCTGTAAATTTTATTGCGTAGTCATCACAAAAGGTGGTAACATTGATGAAGAGATTGATGAATTCTTATGGTGGAGAATGGGGAATTAGAAGTTATGGTTGATCTTGGGGAGGAAAGCATAAAAAGATAAGAGTTTGGTGGCTGTTGTTTTGCTGTTGAATTCTGTAAACACTTGCAGGAATTGAGATCTGAAGGTGAGAAAGCAAATGATCCATAACCAAAAGTAACTGAATTAACCTAAGACTTCCAGAACATAGGAAGTAAACCTAAGTCTTCCAGAACATAGGAAGTTAAAAATTAAAAATAAACCAACAGCTTTCTAATTTAAGAAACCTTAAAAAAAGACTTATTATTGTCCAGGAAAGACTTCCAAAACATGAAATTGATGTAATTCTTAACTTATTGGATCACTATTCCTCTGCTCCTAGAAAAATTGGTTGCTTTGTTCATCATCTTGTCTGACATGTGTGAGTCATCTCATAGAATTGACAAATAGAAGCTATTTATTTTTCAGCAGAAAATATGAAGTGGCGTTTATCCATGTTTGTTCAGAACTGAGGGGCATTAATGCTATCTAGTATAGCTGACTCTCCTTCATGCATCCTTTCACACCTTCAGGTCATTTCTCCATTTTAGTTTCAAAATTGTTGATCTTCTCTCTACCTTAGAGCCTTTTGGTTGCAGTATTGTATTTTTGCTATCTGTAACAGCTGTCCCGTCCATGCAATAATTTGTTTTAGGAGTCTTTCTTTTTAAATTATCCATGACTGACATTGACATGGCCTTTATGCTTTGTACCATCAACTATTCCCTCCTCTTACCATGGTTTTTTTCGTGATGCAATAGGTCAACAAAGAATCAATTATGTAACTGTCTAATGCTGCGAACATAGTTTCCAAATTTAACCATTTCTCTTTTACTGTGTTTTGCTACTCAGAACCTTGCTAAAATGGTTCTCTGATTCTACTGTTCTTTATGCATGCAAAACTTATTACACCACTATTAAGACACTAGACTTATTT
The DNA here is from genome assembly GCF_000495115.2 of Populus euphratica. NCBI lineage: Eukaryota > Viridiplantae > Streptophyta > Magnoliopsida > Malpighiales > Salicaceae > Populus > Populus euphratica. Next base: position 562,482 of record NW_011499892.1, read on the forward strand.
CTTGGACTCAACCTCACTTTTGGTATTTAGTCAGGTGAGATGACTGTTGTCTCCAATTGCTACAGGTTCCACCAAGTAGACAGCGATGATTTGACCATTGCTGTGAACTTTTGGTGGCGGTCCAACATAATGTCTAACATGCTAGAACACATGGATGCTTATTATTTGCGAAGAATATTAAGAAGGTACTCTTGATTCATTATGTCTTATAATGTTACAATGTTTCATCTGTTTCTCCTTTGTTCCCTGCTTTTTCCCTCTGTAACTGTTTCAGTTTGGTGTTGGTAATGCAGTTTAAGCTAACTTGATTTAGTGATTTTGTTTTGCTCTAACATGTTTTATTGGCTCGTCAAATCAATGCTATAAATTCAAGATTGATGGACAAAGAAATGGTATGTCCTTCTCCTTGATACGTCAAATATTGCAATAATGCTTATTCCTAGTGGAGACCCTTTTCTCTTGTTTTTGGGCTCTGCAAAATGTTTATTCTGTTAGCTTGTGCCCGTTAGATTTACACGATTTCTTTTACCATGTATAATTCCTTTGTGAGACTTCCTTAGGTTTGCAGCATTCTTCATCAGCCACACTTCTATAGCACAAAAAACATTTGCAGTGGAAGGACAGAAGTGTTTCTACAAATTATTGGTTGAGGAGCTCTTTATGTCTGAGCTTTGAAAAGTTCGAGGGCCACTAACAGATAAAATTGTGAACATAACTTTTTTGAGGCTTTCAGAAAATTTGTCATTGTTTGTAGACGAAGAAGCTTTGAAATCACAAGTCTCCACCAAAACTTTTCAGTAATTGATGACAATTGATGCTCAAATAATATCATGTGCAGAGTCTGTTTACTAAAGAGTACCCATTAGTGAAGTTTTCAAAATTGTTTCATCCACTAAGTTTGGGGAGTCTACTGTCCTGTTTCATTTCCTTCATGCATCTTGTTTCGAGTTACAAGTTTATTGTCAACCATTTCAACATGTATATTATATTTAAAATTAGGACAGAACCAAGCACTCCCCAAGGCTTCTCCTGGCACAGAGAAACTGAAGAATACATGTGAGCTGCTCAGTAATGGAGCAGGTCAGTTTTGATAATTATTCCACTAGGTTTTCTTCACCCTTTCAGCTTTTACTCAAAGGAATACCCAGCTTATTTCCCATGTATTTCTGTAGACTGATCTTGATAATTTTGTACCAGATCATGGTTGTTGTGACTTGAACCTGGCATGCAAGAAACAGGGTTTACAAGGGAAGGACCTTAAGTTGCATGAATTGGAACCGTTTTCTCTCCAGGCCCTTCATGAACTTGTTTCTGTAGTTCATGACCGTGTTAACATCACTGACCAAAGTCAATGCATTCAATCAACTCCACCAAATGATTCTAAAGTCAATTTGAAACATGAAAGCGATAAAACTTTGACAAGTAAATTATTTTTCCTAGAGGATGATCCAGTTGCTAAAATTCTTTGGACCCTTGATCCAAGCACTCTTCAGAATGTCCTCCTTGCCATGGCGGTGAGTATGCACCCCCCTATAAAGCTCCCATAGGTGGATGGAATTCTTATTAAAACTGTAGGAAATACCTGGCTACCACAAAATAAGCTCCAACAATGCATAGATTACACACCATCCCACCTTTTTCTTCAATAGTTTTTCATGTCATCTCACTTTTCAGCACAATTTTCCAAGAACCCTGGAGGCTCTCATACTGCACTTGCTTTCACCAGTAGGAGCAGAGGTACTTACAAGGAAGTTTGATGAGGTTGATCAACATACAACAGAAGATGATCGGTAACTGTCAAATTCATGAAGATTTTTTTTTCTTGAAAGGAAAGAAGAAGACACCTATAATCTTTGTATTTACTCGACTATTTATCATTTTTTATTTCAGGAACAGATTCTATCAAGGCTTTTATGGTGCATTTGATGACCAATTTTCTGCAATGGATGCAATCCTTAATGGAAAGGAATTGTTTGCTCTCCAGGTAATTTTATTTTTCTTCATGAAAATGCCTGGCAGAACTACATAAATTGCATATTTTATCATATATATATATTTATGATTTCATAAGGTATGGTATTTAGGTACTTATGTTTGCATGTGAAATCCATTTTGCTTTAGGTTCACTAATTTATTTACTACTTTTATGGAGTGAGGAATAAAAGTGCTTGAGTGCTAGAGCATCCAATCGAAAAAGCTGAAAGGTAGGATTGCTTCCAAATTCTCTATCCTAGGACCTCACTTCCATGGCCTATAATTCGGTAATGGGCTAACAGGCCTAACTTGTGGTCAATCAACATAACAATGAAATGCAACGAGTTACAACCAAAACATAGTAGGTAGAGAGTGTCTCATACTACATTATAACTCATGCTAATACATTAAAATGCCATTAACATCACAGTCTCTGTTTGATTTGAATGATGTTTTCAAAGGAGAAATCATGACATGTGATCTTCTAAGTTTGGAGCATTCTTTCACAAGCATTTCTGTAATTGGCCAACCTCAACAAAGTATCATATTTGAAGTTTAATCGGTTAACGTATATATTTCTACTAGCTACACAACATGGAAGTTTCTTTTGGAGTTGTTATATTTCAGTTTGATGTAGATTCCATTTTGATTCGTCAGTGGCCTCATGCTATGAAGCATTTTTTCTGCATGATTTTATTGCATCCTGCAAATGATGAAGCTCTTCCAGATTTGGAATTTGGTGATGGAGTTCATGTAGCACGCATAGGTTAGAAAATTAGCGTGAAAATTTTTTTTGCTTTGCGCTTAGCCAGGATCCTTTTAAGATGAAAAAGAGAAAAAGAAAAAACAGAGAGAGGGCAATGAACCCTGAAATCCATGTTTTCTTACCCGTTCTTCGGTATCAGTGAAAAAAGTCCCTCTCGAGTTCTTCTCAGTAAAAGTTTGCAAGGTGAGCTAGTGCTGTGCCATGTTAGTTTTGCCATGCATGATCATTGCATTTACAGATTAGATGCTCTGGGTCTGGATTTGTATTCTTTTTCGAATTAAAAGCTGTACTGGCTGAATCTAACTCGATTTGGATTCTACTCTCATTATAGTTTTCTGATCCAGTTCAACTTTGACCACATTGATTTTTTCCCAAATGAGCAGTCTTTTTAAAGTTATTCATGGCCTTTGTTTTCTTTTTGGTTCTTTGCATTTTCCAATCTCCATCCAAACGAACTTTTATATGCATTATTTAGCAGCATCGTCATCTTTTCCTTTGATTCATATGCGAGTGACAATAAAGTCTTCCAAGCACGCCTAGAGATAAATTAATACGTTCTAAAAGTCTCCCTTTTTGCTGAAACAGAATTGATTGTTAAAGATGGGGATTATCTTGAGCAACTCTGATGCATTGGGCTAATGAGAACTTTGGATCTGAATTTGACATATTATTTTCTTGTCGCAGGCATTCAAAGATTCTCTGGATAAATTCTTGGGAGTGAACATTGACGATCCCAAACCATCAATTAGATGATAAGCCATGCAGTGATGCAACTTCGTGAAAGAATTGGTCCCACCTGCAGTATTAAAAGAGTCGAGCAAAGCATTTCCATAGAAGAAGCTTTCTGTCATAATCGGTACTTCTACATGCGAGTCATCCATGCTGCAGAAATATAAATGATCGCCAAGTTTGAATAGTTCTGTATATGTCACAGCTTTCAATATGCCATGCTATCCCAAGTAATTTGACTCTAATTATACTCTTCCAACAGATAAATTTTTTTGTATAATGTATAGCCTGAATTATGAAACCTCATGTCCCTGTCTTAAATGGTGTTCCATCAAGAACGCATAAGCAGATGGCATCAACGGCAATATCTTCCCTAAATAACGACTTTCGTGTTAATATCAGAGCAAAACTGGAGAAAGTGTCGTATATCTGGACAATAATCTGACATCATGTATGATTAATCCAGCCAACAAGCATCTGAGCAGTTAACACAAACCAGAAGAACAGGTAATGCAACCGTATAGTTGCAGCATAACTCGCTTGCCTGGTATTCTCACCTTTTGTCGGTTCTTTATTACGATCGTATTGCTGAGACATGGTCTCAATTTACGAGGAGATTCTAAAGAGAATGCGGGTACATGGAGGTGTATCTCGTTTATTTTACTAAAGAATTTATTTCTGGAGGGGTTGTGTGGAAAAGAGTGCGTTGCATGGGGATTTGCAGGAGGAGGAGTAAAGAGGAAAAAGCATGGAAAAAGAAGGCTTTGGTAATTATGAGGGCCGGAAGGAAGAAAAGAGGGAAAAGGAGGGTTTGTTAAGATTAGATTCCCTGATGGAAGATGACATGTGCAAGATTGCAAGGATGTTGAGAGAGGAAAAGGGAAGAGGTAATGGAAGAGAAGCTTTTGGTTTGTCTGGTTGTGCAGCTGAGGGATATAAAAAAGATGGATGCAGTCTTTTTCTGTAGGCAAATGGCATGTATTGTACCTTAACCCTTCATCTTACATTTATACTTTCTAAAAGCTTGGATATACCATACAACACCCACCACCTCTCCTTTTTATTAAATAAATCCCTTTATATCCCCCCTCTTCTCCTGGTGAATATACAAAGTTAAGGTGACAAGAATTTGCCCCATTCTCCTAGCGATCGAATATACAAAGTTATGGCTCGTAACTTGCAGGTCTTCTGCCGCGGGTGAGTGCGTGGTTTCAGCCGTGTTTTCAAACAGATACTCCAAGATAAAGACAGAAATGCCGTTGCAACTTGTGTTATTCTTGGCATCATACTAATTAAACCACTCGAGTGGACGTCATGTAAATCAGTTTATACATGATTCTTCCAATCATTAACATTGAAAATTTGGCTAAACTGATCTATTCGAGTGGTCAAGCGTGAGATCAACTGGTGGGTCATGGAAGCAAAGTAGAGAAAAATGATTGGAATGTTAATGATTTGGTTAAGCTGCCAATCAAAGGCTCTAACATGGGGACGCGCACATAAATTGAAAGAGGGAGCCAAGGAGGTCATCGAAGAAAAGAAGACTCAACGAAGAAATGTGATTCAAAGTTGCATCGAGTATCTTTTGCACAACCGTTGACATTTTTTCTCTTTCGTTTTCTCTTCTCTTATCTTCTTTTTATCTTTTGGTCTTAGCACCACTACGTCTCGGACCACCACCACACTCGCACAAATACACATACACCAACAACTTAGTAGCCTTTTTTTTTTTAACTCACGCTTGTAGCAGGTTTTACATCCATCTACACCTCTCTTTAGAAAAGGCTACATTTCTTTGATATTATCACAAAAAGAAATTCTTGGAAACTGCTTATATCTCTTGAATCCTTGATGGGAATTTGATAGAAGAGAGAAGAAAAAAAGGGAATTGCCTGAAATTTCTGTAGTGACACTATCCTATGCCCCCACTGCTTATGCTATGGTCTCGTCAAGGTTCAAGGATTCCCATTTGAGCATAGTTTACGCAAACAAATGAAAACTCGTGAGTGACTCGTTCAAAAACATTATTGACTCCCTCAGAGCTAGGCTGTTGGATTTTCTTTTTTTATCCCATTGTAAAGTAAAAGGTCTTGCTATAAGCCTATGAGCTGCCACAAACATTCGATGTTATCTGGAAAAAAAAAAAGCTTAATTTTTTTGGTTTAAAGGAGAAAAGAATACTAGTACTGCCAGGCAAGATTTTCAAATATTAGCCGCCAATATAGATTGTATTGAGCTACAAAAGGCCCCCTCGGGTTAGCTGTCGAATTTGGAATTACTGGACTCATTTGGACAAAAGCCGGACGGAGTTTTATTCATTGCAAACTTTTCACTCGGCGTGTAATTACAGGACGCCGATACCAGTCACTGGTAGAAAAGTGGCATGGTTGTTTTTTTAAAATAATATTTTTATTTTAAAATATATTAAAATAATTTTTTTTTATTTTTTAAATTTTATTTTTAACATTAAAATAATTTTAAAATATGAAAATATTAATTTAAAAAAATTAATTTATTGAAAAATTCTAATTGAAATAGTATCCCAAACCGACACTTAATATTGTCAAGGCTGATTTTTTTTTTTTTATCATAACTTATTTTGTAAGGTGTTTTCTCTAAGAGACTTTAAATTAATATATTTTAAAGTGTTTTTAAATGATTTTAATGCAATGAGTAAAGAATATATAAAAATTATTATTTAAAAAAAATTTAAAATGAAAATTTAAAAAACACCATCCATCGTAACACTACCAGGAACTAGAATTAAAAAAAGAAGTAAAAATTCAACATACGTGACGTATGATTATATATATGTTATTGTAAATTTGTATGGAAAAAGTTCCAACAAACATCTCCATTATTTTATGTCATAAGAAAACATATTCAAATACAAATCAGTCAACATCTCTGACAAAATTTTTAAGAACAATAGCCTTATAATATTTCTACCTGCAATGGAAAGAAAGAAAAGAGAAAAAACTCTGTATCCTAATAAAAGTCTTGCTGAGGCGATTGGCTTTATACGCTACTTGTTTTGTTTATTTATTCCACTGGATCAGTTCTCCGACAGGAGGGAATGGCCGAATTTGACCAAATCTTGATAGCAGAAGCAGCCATTAATGTCTCATTTTCTTCTTCTTCTTCTTCTTCTTTTTAACGAATCATCAAGTTTAACATGCCTAAATTCTATAAACCGTGAGACGATTGTGGCATTAAGTATATCTATGACCATGTAGATTAGCTAAAATTGAGTCGGAAGGATTATTATTATTATTATTCTTAATTTCTCCAAATAAATCACGAGAATTATTGCAAGAAACTTGAAGGAGACATCTGAAAAATGACCACTGGGCTATCACTGTCTACTGGGTGGGGGATAAAGGACACATTCGTCAATTTCTTGGGTACAAGGCAAGGCCCTCCACCGACAACATGCATGCTTACCTCATCTGCTACTTCTTGATTATGCAATCCCGTCTTCCTGTTCCATAATATTATTTTCCAGAACATATCCTCCTCTTAAAGCTTAAACCCCTCCATTTTTCATGCACTGTGTCTTTACTGGTAATGGAGGGTGGGATCGTAATTCCCATTCCTTGCACATACAAAGTGTCGTCTTCTTCGCACCTGGAGGTCTGGAACCTCCAAATTTGCAGCCGTTAGCATTATTCATCGTTAACTATATACTGAGAAAAAGGTTTCTATGCTTGATTAACATGGACGATCCGAGTTTATTCACTCGCTTTCTTGTGTTTATTCCTTCACCCAGCAGGATATGCAATGACATTAACCTCTTAAAGGGGCTTGGTTGGAAAAACAAAGATAATAAATTTTAAAATAAATTGAAGAGTTTTCAAAACAGAAGATATATATTCGAAATTATATTAGACGAGATATGTGTTACATAATGGAATATAAAAAAAAAATAAAAAAAAACAAAATTTTTGTGTTTTCAAAATATAAAATATTCAAAATTATATTTGTTTTTTATCAGTTAAGACAAGACAATAATTAAAAACTACTGATCATATTTCATGCTTATTAATCTTAAAATCACTAAGTTCAGCTTGAATTAAGTTCAACTTTCATTGCTATTATCAAACATGCGGTGGAATTAATTGAGTATAGTGATTGTTTTATGATTTTTGACATGCGGTGGGATTGAGTATAGTGATTGTTTTATGATTTTTTTTTAAAATGTATTTTTTTATTTTTTAATATTTATTTTTGACATTAACACATTCTAATAATTTAAAATACAAAAAAAATTATTTAAAATAAATAAAAAATTATTTTTTAAAAATACAATAACCAACATATATAAATATGTTTATAGCATTAAAGTGAAAGTTAACGTGAAAGGGATTGGGGGGCCTAAAGAGTTGAACAAAAATAGCCTAAACCCCAGAAATCAACAAGTGACATGTGACCTTCATGTACGTATAGCTGTCTAGATTGAGAGGGGGAAAAGTCCTCAAGGAAATGGTATAAAAAACAGTAGCCAAGAAAAATAAATCCCACGGAATTCCATTATTACTGCACATCTTTATATTCTGCTTGTGATATGATTTTCCCGCAGCAAAGTTACAAGGAAGCCACCATCCTCTTAATCACCATAACTAAATCTAACATTAAAGAGGAGGGCAAAGGATAGAAACAGAAAAGCAGGATGGGAAAGCCTAAACACTCGAAATCAACAAGTGACAATTGACCTTCATGTACGTATAGCTGTCTAGATTGAGAGGGGGAAAAGTCCTCAAGGAAATGGTATAAAAAACAGTAGCCAAGAAAAATAAATCCCACGGAATTCCATTATTACTGCACATCTTTATATTCTGCTTGTGATATGATTTTCCCGCAGCAAAGTTACAAGGAAGCCACCATCCTCTTAATCACCATAACTAAATCTAACATTAAAGAGGAGGGCAAAGGATAAAAACAGAAAAGCAGGATGGGAAACGGCTAATAGCATTCTTAAATTACGAGAGATAACCCCCAAAAAAAAAATGTTGCTGTGAAGCTGCTGCATAAAAGATGAGAGGTTGATCATTTATATGGCATACGAAAGGCTCTTAATTTCTTTGAAAAAAAACCTTCATTAGATTCTCGCGGCACGGGGACAAGGGGCACTTTGGTCATTTTGAAGGGAGTAAATGGAATTACCATTTAGCCCTCATTACTTTTGAGGGGCTCTCTAGCAATCACCCCACGTTTTAGAGGCGGATGGCTGAGCGAATCCAAAACCACCGGGAGGCTTCAGCAGTGAGTGGTCTCTCTCATTGTATTGCTGCTGGTGGAACCCTACAACCCCTGTGTATGTTAGGATTTCCCTCACATTCATGCTAGCGTTAACACCCCCACTCCTCCCATTTGAATTACTCCCGGCATGGACATGATGATCCTCGCATTCACCGGTCAGACCCAGAAAGTCCCTTGTCAGGCCGTCACTCTTCTGCCACGTGGCAAGGCTGTTAAGGTTATAGTTAGGACCCTGTGCGACGTGACTCGCCGAGTTGACATGAACCTGGCCCGCTGATCCCAACTCGCCCATGTCCAGCTGGGTCATTTGGCTGTGGCCCACTGAGGTCTGAGCGGCACCCACACTTGCAGCCTTTTGAAGGAGTGCAGTGGCTGACAAGTGGTGTGATGCTGCTGATGACGTGACGGCATTTGATAGGCTTTGGAAGGTTGAGGCTAACAAACCCTTGTGGCTAGGCAATGCTGGTGGTGGTGGTTCTTGGAGAAGTGGAGGGATTTGAAAATGGTTGTGAGTTTCAGGCTTGATGTGAACTGGGTTTTGGTGGTTATTACTACTAGGGTTGTGATGGCGAGGCGGGTCCCAAGGAGAAGCGAGGGAGATTTGCTGTTGATGAGTAGGGTTAGGGGCGGAGAAGAGAGAAATTGGGTGTGCTTGAAGTGGGTTTTGAAGGAGGATTTGCTGTTGATGAGTAGGATTAGGGGCGGAGAAGAGAGAAATGGGGTGTGCTTGAAGTGGGTTTTGAAGGAGGAGAGCTTGGGCATTTGGATCTGTGGAGATTAGCTGGTGAGCTGAGAGTCTTGCACTTTCTTCAGCTAATGCATCACAGAATGCCCTGTGGGTAACGAAGCTATCCTTCCTGCAGTTTCAACAAAGCAGGCACATAAAGAGATTATCAGTCAACACTATCATTACAAACCAAAATAACAAATTCAGTTTAATTTGCGATTAATACTTGTTGATTAACAAAAGGAGGATAGCTGATGAGGGAACTTAGTTAAACACATTTGATTATTGTTGGTAAATACTACTCTAAAAACTTTGACATTGTACGTAATTAACTATTTAAGCTCTTAGTTATCGAGGGTACATTTCTTTGATTTAGTTATATATGAAGTGATTAGGAGTTCAGACCTTAATTAACACAACGTTCTTTGTTTAATTAAACTAAACTTTCCGCAGAGGGCATGTAAAGCATAGTTTTCTAAATACGAGAGTAGATTATGTTTTTCTTTTTACTTGAAAATTAAAAAAAAATCACGATGCTGAGGAGGAGGGTAACCAAAACAGCAAAAAAAAGGGCTCTAGGAGGAAAGGTCCAGATAGAAAGAAAGAACAGATATACTTGGTAATATATAATTAATTTAATGTTTATCAACTCCATTTATAAAAGATGTTTAACCAGGGAAATCTTTTAAATTCATTTGGGAAATGGGATCAAGAAAAAAAGGTGAATGAGGAAGATCATAAGGATATATTGATGTGAATTTGATTATTCTAATTAAAGGTAATTAATTTGATTTACTTCATCTTAATTTGTAGCACTCCTCAAAGGGTGACAGCCACAAGACCGTGCGTGCCATGATTGCCATAAAGCTATAGCAATAACACTAAAGTAAAACAATCCTTTTTGGTCAAAACTAAAGTGCAAAGAGAGAGAGAGTTGATTGGTGTTTATGCATGCAGAAATAGTAGTCTTGGATGGTAAAAAGGCTCAAAATTTCAAGAAATTGGTAAACGACGATGACATGAATGACTTCTGAAACTTGAGCTCATGCATGTAACAAAGATATGCAATTCAGAGTTGAAACCCCCGAAAGGGCCAAAATCTGTAATGCTGATGAAAGAAAATGCAAGCAAATTAGCACATCAGATATCTTTGCAGATTTATCAGTTTTTGTCATGATGAAAGGTCAGGGTTTCAGTATTTTCTGCAAGTGAATCATAGCATTCTTCAAGGGAAAGAAATCATCACGGTTCTTACTCGTCCATATGAAAACCCCCCAAAGCAAATTAAGGGCTTTCTTTTCACCTTTTTCTTGGACAAGAGCAGATGTTCATCATTGTTTTTGAGACTGCAGTCATCACTCAATTTATAAAGTACCGAAAGAAGTAATCACGGTGAAGAAAGCACGTCAAACCCTTCGAGGTAAATGCAATATGACATTGATCCTACTTTTTTTAATCAATCTGGATGACGACGATGTACACAGAACCCCCAGGCAAGAATATACTTAGCTGATTCGTCTTGAATTAGAAGACAAAAGTATACATAAAACAAAAGATTTAAGTGGATTGTTCTCTTTAGTGTCTTGTTTGTTGTTTTCAAAATTTGAAATTGGCAGGTTCAGATTTCAGAAGCTTTGCTTTCAGTTACTCTTATGGTTTTAGCAGTAACAGACACTTGTATTAATGGTGTCCACGTCTATGATATACCTGCCAATGCATTTAAGCTCCAGATATATTATTCCATGCAGAGCCTACCACTCTTGTAAGAAAAAACAAACCACAAAAACAGAACAGACTGAAACAAAATACAAAGACCATCGCGAAGACATGAGACTTCCCACTTTAAACAGAAGATCAAAATTTTCTTTGAATCCCTAGAGAATCCAAAATATAAAGTCGGTGCATAACTGTAAAACATCAAAAACAAGTAAAGAAGGGAACATAGGACTTTGAGACCAACGTAAGTGTAGAAAGGAAAAGAAAAAAAATTCAAATCCCAAAATAAAAAGGCAAGGAAAAAAAAAAGAGAAATTTACCTGGAGAAAAGGGTTCCACAGTCACATCGATACTCTCTTGTTCCACAGGTTTTAGAGTGAGCCTTCCAATCTGATTGAACGGCATAGATCTTTGAGCATTTCTCACACTTCCATTTCTTCTCTCCATGTTTCCTGCAATAGTGTTTCTTGATACCTGTAAGGTCACCCAGAGCCCTTGAAGGATGGTGGTGAACACACGTAGGCTCAGGGCAAACATAAGCTTTCTTTTTAATTTCTTTGCTGTTTCTTTGCTTCAGCTTCCAGGGAAGGTTATGGCCCCTCCTATGAAGCTGAAGATTCTGATCTCTCTGAAACCCTTTGTTGCAGATCTCACACACAAATCTATGGGTAGCCAATAAGGTCTTTGGAGATAATGCTATCACTTCAGCATCTGGGTCTGCGAGATCATATATAAAGAAACCATTTTCTATGTTTATGGTATTAGAATTTCCTAAATAGTCTAAAACAAGATTGGAGGGTCTAAATGAAAAACCTACCTGGGTTTCCTGGTAAGCTTCTCTTCTTCTTGATGATCTTTTGTTGCTGCTGCTGCAGAGGAGAGAAGTTTGAAGCCAGTGGATTTAAGCTACCAAATTCTTGAAGTCTGGTGCCAGAAGAGACACTAGCTTCTTCAGACAAAGAAGTTGAGTTGGACATGGCTGCAGGGAACATATCCGTGAAGAAGAAAACTCCAAAAAAAAGAAAAACCAAGAAGTGATACCACTTTGTTTTGTTGTGTTTGATATATTTCGTGCTAGCTAACACTTTTCTCTGGAGTAACCTTTGTTCAAGTGTTCACTTTTGCACTCTTGAAGAAACAACAACAAGATGTAAGACCAAGGCCAGAAATAGAGAATCCTCAGCTTTGGACACAACTAAACTAAACAAAGTTTTGTTGATGAACAGGTGGCAGTGAATTATAGACACAGAAAGGCATCATTCATTGGGTAGCAAAACCAAAATCTCGTGAGGAGATGGTGATCATGATGGGTTATTCTCCAAGTCGCTATCTAACCATGGATTGCTTCTCTGAGCAAATCTGCAACACAATTCAGATATATCTCTTTCCAATCTTTCTTTAACTTCTCTCTCCCTCTCAAAGATCATCAACTAACTAATAAGCTAGCTAAGATAGGGTTCACCATGCAATAAAACATAGAAAGACCAGACAGCAAGTTTGTTTTTCCTTAAAAACCCTTTACTACCCAATAACTCGCCTTTCTGTCTATTTATGCCTATATAAAGGAAGGAGGAGAAAAAATAACCGAAAGAGAAATAATCAGTATCTCTCTTCTAGATAACATGTACAGGAGGTTATGATTACAGTGGCAGACCGAGGATGGGGGTGGCAAATTATAGAAAATACAAAAAAAGAAAAAATAATGGTATGAAAAATACAAATTCTTTTTTAAAAGGAGCAATTATACTAAGGGGAGAGAGAGAGAGAGGTAAGCGATGGCTAAGAAGAAGAATCCCTACCCCACTCAAACTTTTTTTCCCTTCTTTTTACTCTCGCTTTACTTACAAGTATTTCTTTAATAATTTTTCTTTTGAAGGGATGACGCTGGCACTTTCTGTCTTTTCCTTTGTTCCTGTTATAAAACACCCAAACCCTAGAAAGGACCTTAATTTGAATGGAATCATGATATTAAAAGGACGGCTGGCTTATAGAAGTCCTGGAAGATTGAGAAGCTTAAAAAGCTTTGAGGATGGTAAAGGCGTGCAAAGAGCTAGAGATGGATAGATAGGTCTTCTCTTCTCAGCCTTTTCTTCTGCCCCACAACTAGCATGATTGGCTTCTTGACGGGCTCTTCCAGCTTATAATACAGTACTTTGTTTAAACCATGCATTAAGTAAATTTAAAGTTTTATTTATGTAATTTCCCATGGAACTTTTTATGAAATATATATTACTGAATTATTTTAGATTCGACTTCCTTTTCCTTTCAAATTCTCTCTTTTATACAATATATATTTCTTTCATGCCGTGGTAATTTAAGAGCAGTTTATAGTTTTCGAAGAGGATTTCATAGTTAATCAACTTTCAAAGCACTGTGCATAGAAGAACATTATTCTTTCTCCTCCTCCTTCTTTTTCACGTTAAAATTGAGTTTAATTTGTGGAATTTCTCGTTTTGCATTATTTTGTTGAGGATTTTTCTCCCTTTCTGTCTCTCTATCTTTTTGTAATTATTATTCTCTTACATCCTAGCTAGCTAGCACACAGTGAGATTTCTCAAGGCGAACCCCACCAGGAGGAGGAACTTAATTTGGAAGTTCTCTTCTTTACTGCTTCCCTTTAAACTTTTTCTTATTCCAAACCTAAATCTAAAGTAATGAAGAAACATAGCATAAATTGACCTTTTTATCCCCTCCGTAACACAGCAATGCTCCTTTTTTTCTGAACTTCCGCAAATAAAAGCACTGGCCGTAAACGTCTTTGTGCGATTGAAGGGATATTCTTTTCCTTTAAGCCCGGTCTGGAACTGCGGTTCAACTTGCAGATAGGTTAAAATTTATTTCTTTTTAATTTTAATTTTATTTTAAAATTATTTTAATATGTTAATATTAAAAATAAAATTTAAAAACTAATTGTTATTATATTTTTAAATACCCCTGAAAAATCATGCGTAGTATCAACATGGCAGCTCAGCTCAAGTGCTAACCATGCAAACTATATCGGTACTTAACACTTTAGTCGTGTAAGATACTTAGGACCCATCTACAATTAAAAATAAATAAAAATACGGCCATCTATATAATATTTGCATAGTAGTGTTGCTCTTAAACAAATCCTTTGGAATCCTATGTGTTTTCTTTTGATCTACAAATCTTTTTTTTGAATCAATTTGTCTTTCGGGTGAGATTCATTTTGCTTTTATCTTTTGGGATAAGATGAGATTTATGCTTCATTGATTCACCTTTAAGCCAAAAAAGCTAGGGTGATGCAATCTAGACACAATTCATAGCTCAGATTGACACAAAGTCTTTCGGTTAAAAAAAAGAAGAAAAGCTTCAACCCATGATGTACAGAATATTGATATGACTCTTATGTGGATCGATGAATAAAATGCAGAATTGTATATTGTTATTGAGGATAAATTTCAAACAAGATCAATTTTATGCTTCATTGATTCACTTTGGGTTACTTTTATTTAGTATTTAAAAAAAAATAGATATTAAAAAAACATTATAAATATAATTATAATTATGAGATAAGATAGATATTAAAAAATCATTATAAATATAATTATAATTATGAGATAATTTAGTGAGTTTTTATTATTTTAAAACATGAAGGATTGGAATCCATATCTCTTTTATTCTTATTATCTTTATATTCTACGTACCAAGATAATAACTAAACACTATATATCTAAAATAACTAGATAAACAGATCATTAATTTAAAACATGAAAGATTTTGCATAATTTTTTTGTTTTGATCATCTTCATACTACTGAGATAATAACTTAGACACTATAAAAAATAATTAGGTAAACAGGCACCAGATTGGACATTTGAAAGAGATAAATATCAGACCGGAAACTGAATGAGGCCATCACAGGTCATCCTTAACAGATATATTATATGACAAATTGTTACTAATAATATAGTCTGTCATCGTGGACATATAAACGTGGATGGTCTAGTCTTTTTACTTACCAAACTCCAGATCATTTAAAGAATACACTTTGTAGAGAATTGGAGGCACCACGGCACTCTCGTTTGTCTTTGTCTGTAGAAAATTCTTGCCAGTTTAAATTGTTGAAAAACGCAAAATATATATATATAAAATCCCATTTGTGTTGGAATTCTCTTGCTCCATGTATTTTTATGACAGCTGATGAATCAAGATTTATTGAAACCGTGTCTTTCGATAGGATTAAGGTTGGCACCATATATCGGTGTGACATTTCCCCTGCCATTTCTGAAGATTTAATCCCATTTTTTTCGGTACCTTGCCTGCAAGAAATTCAACATGTCGTGGTAGAATTACTACACTAGATTAGCTGTCATATATCTAGGCTGTGAAAGCAAATTAATTACTTTTGTTAGATGCCTAGATTGTGATAAGTTGAACCCAAGTTTTCCATGATCAGTGGAGATATCAAGTATGAAATGATGACCTTTTGAAGAATACAATAATTCATATCAAGCTATGATGCTCGTCTAGTTGTAGTCTTTCATATTTCTTGTTGTAATACACACACACAGTTGCTTATCCTTTGTGCATGCAGGGAGGCATATTGATCAGTGGGAAGCAGAATAGCCCCTTTGTGGGCCATTTTATTCTTCACGGGTTCTTCTATTGCCAGATTCTCTCATGCAATTAGGTTCGGCTTTCCTATTATCCCAAGGACACAATGAATGACATAATTGCATTAGTGCATCCATTGCTGGATGGATGTTCTGGTAAGCTCCTCCCTCAAGATCTTATTATATATCATTTTCCTAATTGTCCCCTTGCTGTATAAACTACACCTTTCTCCCGTGAATTGTACGGAAACAAAGGCAATGCTTAGCACCAGAACGCCAGCCTTATTGTGTATACATGTACCCTACATTGACAGGAATTTAAGCACCAACATTCTCCGCCAAACTAAGTAAAAACACAACCACATCATGTCTATTAGGCTTGTTATTTCTGTTTTCCAAATTGTTTTTTTACAAAAAAATATTAATACCAAGCTGATGTTTTAAAAAAACATTTTAATAACTTTAATATAATGATAATAAAAAAAAATAAAAAAAAAACTAGTTTTGTTTTCATCAACTATTTGTTTACTAACATATATGTTATTAAGATAAAAAAAAAAACTAGTTTTGTTTTCATCAATTATTTGTTTACTAACATATATGTTATTAAGAACCAAAATAAATAAATAAAGTTTTTTTCTTTTCATTTCAAAATTTGGTAGCTCCAAAACCTCATTGCGCTGAGTACGTATGAGTAGGTTTTGTTTTAGTTTAATGTATTGTTTATTTTTACATTTTAAAAATATTTTTTAAAAAAAAATAAAAAATTTTATTTTTTTATTTACTTTAAATTAATATTTATTTAGTATTTTTAAATAATTTTGATATGCTAATATTAAAAATAATTTTATAAATTAAAAATATATTATTTTAATATATTTTTAAATAAAAATATTAAAAAAAAAACAATTATAATTATACTTCCAAACAAAATTTAAACTTAACGGTGATGATATTAAAAATATATATAAAAAAAAAAAAACCAGCTTTGGTGTAAATAGCAATTGAAGGTCTGTGCCGCGGTCAATCAAGGCACAATAATTTGTCACCGTAGGGTCAAATAACTCAGGCACTGCCGAGAATAGATATCATCAATGTCCGAGAAGGCTTGAAAGCGAGCAATGGAGGACATGCCGATCCAAGATCTCTCAACAACCACCCTCCTGTAATTGAACCTCTTCTCACTTAACCCCTGCAAAGTGCAAACCATCATGTATTTTTAGATGCCCTATTATGTCACCCAACAACCTCGTATCTTTTACTTTCACGACGAAATTAAGATTTCTGTTTTCAAACCTTAATCATGAACAAGGACGCAAATCTGAATATACCATTTTTAATTCAAGATTAAATGTAACAAGAAATGTACTTGCAGACTTAGGAGGCTCCAAGTTATAACAATAATAGCTTTTTTATTTTTATTTTTGTATTTATTGAAAGAATGATTGAAATCTTCTTTTTTTTTGTATTTATTGAAAGAATGATTGAAAGTTTTTACATGAATTAATAATTTTGTCTAAAACAATTTCGTTTTATTTTTGAAATTGTTTTTTAAAGATCATCCGATTAGATTTCATTAAGTTTTATGAAGTTATTTGAAATAAATCTAAGTTTAAATTGGACTTTGGATTATTAAATCACTAATTCAATATATTAAATCAGGTTTGATAATTATAAATTTTGAGCAACAAAACAAACACTAATCATTTAACGTTGGGAAGACTAAAAGAAATCTTTCAACTTGAAAACAAGAGGTGTTTTTTAATTAGCCATCTCGAAATATTTGCCAATAAACATGGATTCAATGGTAATTGACTAGTTATTGCAAATTCAGTGATAATTAAATGTAATTTAATTTAATTCGTTATCAAATTCCTTGGAAGAAAAAAAACTTGGCAAGCTGGTTTCGCCTTTATAGGTACGGACGATTCAGCTTCATGGGGGCATGACGAGAATCTCAGGCCCAAAATCCACAGACGGCTCAAGATGAGAGCAACAAGGGAGGGACCAAGAATGAGCAGCGGGCCCTACTTTAGGGACACATGATGACCTCACGAGAAAGGTTTTAAGTCACGAGAACTTAGTTTGGATCCACCCTAGCCTCGATGCACGTGTCAGACTCACATGCTTATAAGACTATCATGTTATCAGCTGGTAATTGGTACAGCCATATTTTTGGAAAATTTTAATTTTTTTATTTTAAAATTGGTTTTTTTGTGTTTTAAAATTGTTTTAATCTGATAATAATAAAAATAAATTTTAAAAAATAAAATAAATAGTAATTTAAAATATTTTTAAATAAAAATCACTTTAAAAAATAATTTCTAACATACAATAGAAATACCATTTTACATTTGTACTATCTTGGATTAAGTAACCAAACTGAGTGCCGATGGCAATTGACTTTCAGCCAATGATATTAAATTCCTTATACTGGTCGCAAGGCAATTTCCAAAATTGCATCAAACACAACAATATACCATCTACATGGTGGATTCTTATTTTTAAAAAAGATCTTTGGATTCGATGCTTATTGACATTCAAAATCAATACAATTAATTTTTTTTATATAGTTTAGGATTGTAATTTAAGATTTGAAAAAACACAATTTATTCCTTAAAATTTGAGATTTGGATTTAAAGGTTTGAAGTTCAAATCCAGAAAAACTGGGTTTTTTATGAAGATTTGAAAAAAAAAAAAAAACTATCTTTTTATGTAATTTAGTGGCGTCCATCGAACCTTACCGACTTCAAAATGCTCTATTTGACTTGTAAAAAAGGTTTACGTCGTGCATGATATTCAAGTATTAACATAGAAAAATCAAAGTCGTCCTAAGAATTGGAAATTCACCTCACGAGACAAGAGGGTCATGATGCCATGTCGTGTTGTGTATCCACGAAAGAAGATTTGAGAGGACGAACAGAAAAAATCATATGGATTTTTTCAATTTCTGGATTTGCTCGTAAAGGCATTAATTATTTGATTCCCCATCTTCGACACCTTTATCATCATCATCATCAAATAGGAGGAGCCTTTTCAAAGTCCCTGAGCTCAGAATACACTTCCAGGATTTTTAGCAGGGACAATAGAGTGGGTCCGTGATAGCTCCTATACTACCATCACTGTGATTATGAGAGATTTCCTTCCTCTCAATTTTGGGTCAATGCACCAGTAGAAAGGAAGACAAAGACCGAGTTTGGATTATCTAGTTTGAATGTTATATTTAAATCTTGCAGGTCACGGATGGATAAAATGAAGAGCTAAAGAGTAGGACCACGGAACCATAGAATGGTATCCTAATAATTTTGATGACGTGATTTGGAGTTTTTGGCTGTTTTCGGCCACTTTCCTTCTTAATTACCCGATTGGCGTTATTTGCTATTTAGTCGGCTAAAGACTACTGGATCACTAGCCAGCACTCCGTGCCCAGATTCATGAATTTCAAGCAAATTGCAGGCAGCTGCTTCTCTTCAAGCATGGTATACTAGAATTGCAGGCAGCTGCTTCTCTTTAAGATTTTCCAGTCCTCGGGAATTTCAAGGAAATTGCAGCGGTCTACTAGAGAGTAGAGATCAGAATTCTTTGTTGTCGTGTTTTTTAATTTTCAGCTCAACAGGGGTCCAAGAAAGTGAGACCCGGGATTTCAGCACTCTGCGTTTTTAATGCTGGAGCATGAAACATGCTTCGACAACATGTACACAAGCTGCTGACCGATAGCTTTTGACCTAACAATTCATTACCGCAAAACAAAAATAAAATAGAATTCCAACACTAATATTTTACCTCGTTCTGAAGGGCAAGGGACTATAAAAAATTGCCTCTTCAAGACATTTTGAGAGACCACACTCGAGATGATATTCGTAATTCTATCTCTCATTTGAGGAACCATGTCTAATCAAATTAGAATGTAGGAGATTCACAAAGAGATGGACATTTTATGTTTGTTTCCATGCCTCATCGAAGCCTAAAGTTCCGACTGCGAGCAGAATTTTTGAAGAACAAAAGGTTGGTTTCTGCCCCAGACCTTCCCTCCGAATATTTGCTGTATCCGAACCAAGAAGTTATTTAATTGTTACTATATCATATAAAACGTCACTCTTTATCCAGCTATTATGCATTTTCCACTGCAACCAGATGAAGACAAGCAACGATAAATCATAAAAAGACGTGGAACAAGCTTGCTACAGGAAGAGAGGTGATGGCTGATGAGACCTCCAAAAACAAGTTACATGATGATACAAGAGAGATCGCACTTTCGATTAACTCCTCTTGACCTGTTCAGTCGTCTAAAACGCCTAAAATGCACACACAGACTATAGGGATTCCCCAACACCCCCAAAAAAATAAATAAATAAACGATGATAGGATGCATCTATCGAATGTATGATTTTGGTAGCTCAGATTGAAGTCTTGTGGCATACCCAGACCCTAGGAATCGAAGCACACTGTGCAACACTGCAGACTAGTTAAGTCCCCAACATTCTGCAAGTACAACATAAACAAGACAAGCAAAATCAGCAAACTCTGGAGACTTGAGTAAACGATGAGACTTAAATTCTTTGACTAGAACCTTTAAGCTAAGTATTAGCCTGCTATTAAATTGAGTAGGAGGGACAGCACACTGCTATCACTCAATAACATCAAAATGCTCTAGCAAAGATAAAAACCATTTGCAATTTTAGATTCTCTGTCACCTCTTTGGATGCTTCTGCAATAAATCGGTGAGGACAAACTTCAAACTGTTTACCCTGTCACAAGACAACAGAGAAACCTCTATAAGCATTGCTTCCTAAAAGGCCATCTAAAAGTTCAAAACATTTGTCTGTTTCAGTCAGTCACCCAATCCAATGAATACTTTCCATGGAGCAAGAACTTTTATTTGCTATGCAATCTCCCCATGAACTCAACTCACCATACAGAAACCAAATCAAGCTCCTATTTGGAATGGACTATCCATGAAAAATTAGATCATCAATCCGACACTGCCTCATTGGAAGGGGTCCAAAGGGGTAGAATTTGAAGGCAGTCCTGCTATTTAGCATATTAGGAGGGGGTGTTTCAAAAGTCATTCCGTAATGAATAGTTTTCCAACTTGCATCTATGAGATGGTTGGAACTTGCAAGACCAAAGCTTTCATCAAAGATTTGTGTGTGTGGCATACAGGTGCAGAGAGACAGTTCACAAGAGAATCTGCTAGAAGCCAAAAAAGTGATTGGCCTAGGGCTGTGCAGTGCCCAACAATTGTGACACGCACGCTTGGATTGCCAACTGGTATCAATCGCCATGTGCTTCAGTTGACCCTTCTGTCACTGATGAGTCCATGACTCCTCAAGTAGTAGCTCCAATTACTGAATAGTCATGTGGCAGGGTATCTCATGCCACTCAATTTTCTGTTCCTCTTACTCTGCTTCAAGATCATTGAAGTTACATTACAATGCCCGTATTTTTAATGCAGCAAAATTCTTAAATTTCTACGAAATATAGTGTTTAAATTTTTTCCAGCCAAAAGCCAGCTTCACTGGACCACATTTGAAGGTATTGTTAAAGTAAGCTATATTTTTTATTTTTATTTTATTTACATGGGGTGTCATGTGGAATATATATATATTTTTTTTGTTAAAGTAAGCTATATTTTGATTAGCTACCCTGTGGAATATATTATGGAAATGAATACTCAAACATACATATTTTGTAAGGACATGACAGTGAAACATGATTAAGATAATGTTTCAATTAGTATGAATATTCAATCATGTTGATGCAGAACAATGAATGAAAAAAAAAACGCAGGAAGAAAGAAGCTAAGAATTAAAAGCAAAGAAAAAAAACCAAAAAAAAAAAAAACAAGGATTGGAAAAGTTTGCAACTCCATAATTTTTATTTAATTCATCAAGTCTTATAAACTGAAAAAAAAAATATAAATACCATAATCCTAAATCATAAAACAACAAACTATTGACCTCATATCATTAATTAAAACTCTCTAACATAAATAACTTCAATAAATAAAACAAAACAATGAAATAGGCTCAGTCTCTCAATCAAACAGTGACAAGTTAGGTCATCTTATGTCGTCCTTGTCTATATACTCATGTAATTTGTAGTATGTGCCTGGTGTCTCCACCACGTGTCCTAGTAAATCATATGGATCTGACAAAATATCAAGTTTTTATTTATGCATTACATATTTGATTGATTATAATTTGAAATTTTAACTTATACAAGCCAAAAGTCATTTCATATTTCAAATTTCTTAAGTCTATATCATAAAACAATCTAATTGAAGAAAGTAGAACTTATCAAAGTTATTTCCTAACTTCTTCCTCGTATGCTGATGTCTTATTAGGATAAACTAACCAAACTATCCTGGTAAAGAATCTGCTATATTTGTCCTCCTAGTTAAATTCTAAGCTGAAATTACCCGATCAGTATTGATAAGATTAGAATCATTAAATCTTCAATTTTAATTTATGAAGCCAATAATTATGTTAAAAATATTTCATTGTAGTTGAAAGAGGTCTAAAATGATACGGCGTAAAACATGAATAAAAACTAGAGTTCTCAAACTCTAAGATTGCAGACCTAAACTGTAAAAGAATTTAGAAAAAACTCTCCAGTGTTTTATTAAAAGTTTGAATTTGATGATTTCTCCTGTTAAAGTAACAGTAAGGTTGTTATTCTACTCAACTAATATGCAACTCTATTTTGATATCAATTGACAGGGTATATAGTATGGATAAAACTAAGGTTCTCAGGCCTTAAAGTTACAAACCTAAGCTATAGAAAAATTTAGAGAAAATTTTATATTGTTTTATAAAAAGTCTGAATAGTCTTAATCCAATGATCTCTCTTCTTAGAGTAATCAACAATGTTGTTCTTTTACTCAAAACATCAACAACTCTATTCTGAACTTCAACCTTGTATATAATTCTGATTAGAAATTATTGTAAGTGGCCCATCTTACATGCATGTTATTACTTATTTTCCTTCGATTATGTAAAAATTTCAACGCCTTATAGTCAGAATACAACACAAACTCTTTACCAATCAAATAATGTTCCCACTTTTTAAAAATTCAAAAAACAATATAGAACTCTTTGTTGTACATGGACCACTTTAATCTAGTATCACTCAACTTCTAATTGAAAATCAATCCTGACACCATAGGCATCACATTCTATCTCAAAAAGTTTATCAAAATCTGAAAGTGTAAAAACCAGAGCTTTGCTCAATTTTTCTTTGATTAAAGCAAAGCTTTTTTTCTGTCTTTTCTCTCTAATTAAATCTCTTTTTTCATCCATCCAGTAATGGGTGCTATAATATTACTGAAATTTTGGTTGAATCATCGATGGAAATTAGCTAGCCCCTAGAAACTATGAACCTACTAAGTGTTTTTAAGGGTTGGCTAATCCATAATAGCCCAAACCTTCTCCTCATAATATTTTTATATTTTTCATTATCAATAATTAAGTCAAACAAGTTTTTATTTATGGTGCAACGGGTACAAAATAACCTATTTCACAACGAATTCTTAGCAAACTTTGGTGTTAACAACATCTTCCTAACCATATAATTTTCTCTCATCATCATCATCATGCTTATACAAATTTTCTTTATCACCCCTGTTAGGTTTACACAACTCGTCCTTATCTTTGGAGGCTTCTGGCTCTTCTACCTTTCGATTAGATTGACTGATTTCTGTCTCCTACAATCACATGCACGTCTCCTACAATCACATGCACGATGTCCTTGTTCTTCATATTTAAAACATTTAGCTATCATTGGCTTGGCATGGTGATTATTTGGTCTATTTATTTCAACTTGTTTTCTTGAAGTCTTTTCAAGTCTAGTAATATCGGGCTTCACTAGAGTTGGTCTTGATAGTTGCATTGTCTTCCCCTTTTCAATAAGGCTGAATCTGCTTGTCTCATTATACGGCCTCCAAAAAGGATCAGACCTGTCAAATTTGTTACTGTTACAAGCCCTCTTTTTCATTAGCATCTTAGCCTTTAACATCATATTTCCCACCTCGAAAGATGCAAACAACATTTGAACTCCAATCTTATCTTTGATTGTTTGTTTTCACCCTCTCATAAATATTGCAATCTGTTGATTCTCTATCTGGTCCCTATTACATTCTATCAGCCTTTGATATTCAATTATATACTCATTGACAAATTTATTACCTTATGAACAATCCTAGTACTGCTAAAACAAATATTGCTCACAGTCAGGAGGAAAGAATCTCTCATGTAATAACCACCTTATACATGTCTATGACATAATAGGTTGTCTTCTTTCTTTTAAATGTATATATGTTTGGTATTTCCACCATGAAGAAGCTCTGCCCTTTAAGTAATATACAACCAATTTCATTATCTTCTATCCCGAGAAACCTAAGTACTTTTTAACCTTATTACATCCAGCAACCTAATCAAGAAATTCTTTTATGTTCAAACCTCCATTAAATACCAAGATTATTATCTTGATGCTAAAATCAATGTGTTTGTTGTAATGGTCTGTCTTTAAATGCTAATGTCCTATGAATCCCATCAAATGTATCCACCAACACCCTCCCTAAATGGACAACTACTTGTCTAGGTGGATCTTCAAAAATAGATCTGGGATTTGGCCTACCTTGAGGTAAGTCTTCAGGCAAATTCTTTCTCTTCATGATCCTTGTTTGTATTTGTTAAAAAATAATATAAATCGTATCCTGGACCTTACCTAACAGCTTAAACTATTAAGTTGAGACGGTTCTTTGACATAATATCAGAGTCTTGATGACCAAGTGATCACAAGTTTAAATCTCTCCATCTTCATTTATTTGATAAAAAAAAATTAAGCACAACGATAGTGTGGGCATTAACAAGTTTCAAACCCAAAAGGCTTTCACTTGAGGGGGTATGTTAGAGAATAATATAGACCATATCCTGGGACCTCACCTAACAACTTAAACTATTAGGTTGAGATGGTTCTTTGATAGTATTATCTATTAGTCAAGCTAGATCTACAACGGTTTACTTCAAATTAGACTTATGTTCTTAACTACCAAGCTTTTGCTTCTAAACCTGCACAACGCCCGAAAGGCCTCCACTCTTGCATCGTAAAGGGGGGTTACTATCATCTTCGTCCATCAAAGAAGCTCACCTGTTATGATACCAATTGACACGATGTATAGAATGGATAAAAGCTAAGTTCTCAACCTCTAAAGTTAGAGACCTAATCTATAAAGAAACTTTTTTTAAAAAAAAGTTAACATTTTTATTAAAAATTTGAATAATAATCTTGATCTTAAAATAAATTAGTTATCCTTATTTATATTAATCCTAAAACTTTTTATAGGAAATGATTTCTAATTAAAACTAAACCATTTATAAGAAACAATTTCTAATTAAAACTTACATAATTAATAGAATCTATCTAGCATTAGAATACCTAAATAGTAAAATACTTATTAAAAAAATAACTAGAAAAATAATTAAAACATCAACTTCGAACTACATATCAAATGCTTCTAGTTTTCTTCTTGAACTTTTTTTCAGGTTTGATCTTGTTTATTTGGTTTATAAATATAGTTGTTATACGGCTACACGTCATAAAAGAATAGCTAAGAACTCAGTGACTACTATCATGACATTTTAAATCAAAGAGAAGCCTAATGATGACAATCACTTGTGGAGGTTTACATCTCGGCATATGGCAGAACTAGGAAAACCTTGTTTTTCTATTCGGAAACTAATTATGAGCTACATTTAATTTTTTGGCACACTATTGTTGAGAGCATAGCTGATCTAAAGAACTTTGAAATTTCTTAGATGGAAGGTTTATTGATCATGGAAACTACTCACATAAACATCATATGGTACACACCCCTTTGTAAGGGAAGCAAATGGAGCACCTAACATAAAAAGGGTGTCTCTTACATACAGGAGAAGCAATAAGACAAGTAGAACTTGTAATACTGAAGCAACAAGACTAATCTTTGAACTATAGTTTTAGCTTTCATCTGACTTACCATGTCCTCTCAGCATTGCAGGTAAGGAAATGTTGAATCATCTTTTGTTCAGGCATATGCTTACATGAGGCCCAAAGTAGACCGGTGAAAACCTCAAAATTCTGCTAGTCCAGCATAAACAAGCAAAAACAGAGTAAGCCACTTCTGGATTCATTATCAAAATGATGAGGGTGGCATTTGATACTATTTTACTTTCTCTCATAGGGTACAAAATCTAACTGCTTGTTACAAGACTATCAAAAAGTTTCATGTGAATATATTCTAATGGTTGTTGCCATGGAGCAAACACCATTATTTTCCGTACAGCATGCTATCACTGCTTAATTCAATTCAATTAAGTCTCAATCCAAACTAGATGGAGTTGACTACATGGCTTCTCCTCCAACAAATTCTGTTATGGGCTAGACTTTCCGTAAGTTAATGTGTTAACATACCGCAATGCTATCACTGCACCCCACATAATTTTTGGTATCCTCACGTGCCACCTCAAATTTTTCAATTTGATTACTCTTCTCCACTGGTGGATCCATGGGTCAACACTAAGTACAGTTAAACCATTTCAAACAATCTGTGTTATCTTGTCCGTAGTGGTATCACAGGCACTTTACTGCTGATGTACTCATTTATTTATACATTCCTTGTTGATGGTGAGTAAAAGACTTCTCAAAAGGAGACACTGAAACGAAAAATTTCCAAAAAGAAATTGCAAATGTACACTTGTGAAGATAAATGTCTGTATGTGCGTGCATCCATGATAGAATTCAGCAACTAACAAGTAAAGCAGGTAGTTGTGACAAAAATTGACATGATTTCAACCTAGGTTCAGTAGCCATCAATTTGGACGGCCTATTACATGATAAGAATGCCAACTGGCACTAATGTTTTATTGACTCTTCTGGTTAGTGATGTGTCCATGTCAAGGCAAGGGCAATCTTTGTGAAAGATTAGCTCCTAAAAATAAATAGTTACTGCATGAGTTATCTTAGTCCACTTGCTCCTAATTTTATTGAATCTATAGTCCATACGATCCATACGTTTTTTACGAATTAAGCACAAATTCTTCTGGTTTTCACCAGCAAAAAACTTACATCATCAATTTTTTCTTAGTGAAACTATAATAGTATGAGATGCATTACAGTTTTATAAGGATAAATCAAAATACAATATATTATTCAGGACATGGGAGCTAAATATGCAGTTGATGCTGTTCTCATCTTATATCCGTGCAAGTGTGCAACCATGTCTTTGTAAGAAAACATGATTTTTTCCTCTATAGCAACTTAAACTATGTTTTGAAACTTGGATTTTTAACAAGGTCATTCGATTTCATTGTTTCTACTTCTTAAGATAATTCTTATGTTGATTTGGACAACAGAAGATGGAGGTGAATCAATGAGTAACTTCTTCCCTAACAACTACTTCATTATTTTGATGCCTTACCGTAAAAAAAGAGAATTGAAACATTCTTTGAGAATTGAAACATTCTTTCGAGCATGTCACATTGTATCTACCATAATGCCATCCACAAAATTTTTGGAAACTCAAGAAATCGCGACAAAGATGACACAATCAACCACTATCAAGACATATCTTATTGATAAGAAAAGAATCATTTTATTAACTTGAAGAAGTATCTTCATGATGCAAATCATCGTGTTAGACAGCAATATAAAAGGAAAGGTGATAGCACGCAGTCATGAAAGTTTTTCAAACTTTTTTCCATGTAAATGATAACTAATTTCTTCTTGCTATTGAATCACAAGATGACTTACTACTACTTGATATCAGAATTGACAGCCATTTTATCTCTGTATTACTTTCTGGGACAGGTGCATTCCTCCCTTATCAAAGAAAGAAGCCATTTTCTCACTTCAAGACAGCACTCAATAATGGCAGGAATAATAATAATTAAAATATTTTACCCTTTCACCACAAAGCTTCCTCTCGGAAGCCCTCCAACAAAGGATTCATGCTTTCTGTAGAATTTCTTCTGTGTTCACCTCACATAGAACTGGGACAAAGAATTTCTGTCAGCTTATCTAGAAGTAAAACATCGTAGGGCCACAGTTTGAACAAACACAAGAAAAGTACAGGTGATAGTGAAGCATGCTAATGGCCATAACGTGCCAATAAAATAAGTCAAACATGAAAAAAAGTTTAAAATAATTACGAAATCAGCATTACAATGTTCGGCGTCGATGGTATTCTCAGACAAAGACAAATGGTATAAATTCATGGTTTCATAACTTGCATCAAATGGTATAAATTCCTAATTTTTAAATGTCTCATAAGTTATGAATAGAAAATCCATTTACATAGCGTAAAATTAATAATTTGGAAAATTTCCCAATTCCTGATGACTACAACAACGCACTCACAATAAACCTAACAAGTAATAGTGAATAATCCCAAAAAAATGACCAATTCAACGTAAATAAATAAATTAACAGATAAGATAAGATTAAATTAGATTAAACAAATAGATCATCAGCATCATTATTTCTGTCATCAGTATTAACTGAAATGAAAAGAACTACAAATGCAAAGAGATTTTGAAGCTGCTGCAATATATGGATGGGAATGAGCTTATAGAAAGGAGATTATCGGAGATTAATTACGCTAATCAAGTAAAAGAATAGCATTAATTACCCGTTACTGGTAGTAATAACGGTCAGTTTCTGCAGAAGTTTGACTGGGTGAGCAGAACTTTTGTTCGCTTTGAAACGACATCTGCGTTCTGTACTAGAGATTTTTTTTTTTTTTTTTTGTAAGCGGACTGCTTGCGAACACAGACCTTAAACTCCCTGGAATTTAGTCCATAGCTAACCCAGCCCACAAACAATTGCACGGCACTATTCACAAGAGCATTGAAACGGACAGATGCTTTTTCACGACAGTGAAAGCCATTTTGCTAGCGGTATTTAAAAGATGATATCAGTTATTTTTTAAATTAGATTTTATTTTAAAATATATTAATAATATTTTTTATATTTAAAAAAATTATTTTTAATATTAATACATTAAAATAATTTAAAAATATTAAAAAATATTAATTTAAAATTTAAAAATAAAAAATTATTTTTAAAAAAATACTTTTAAAATACCACTATATAACCAAATTTTTTTAAGAGGTTTTGCACACTGTGATTACGTTCAATTATATTATTTAAAAAGGTATTTAAAAGTTTCGTAATGATTATTTTTTAAAATAATTTTTATTTAAAAATATATTAAAATAATATTTTTTTATTTTTAAAAAATTATTTTTAATATTAATATATCAAATAATATAAAAACTTAAAATAATTATTTTTAAATAAAAAAATCAAATTTTGCCCAACATAAGTTTTAAACACAATATCAAATGAAGGCTTAAGACACTGATTGGTATCTAGTAACTTTTATGTTTTGTCTAGTTGTATATGAAGATTGGTTTAGGTAGTTAACTAGTTTTTTTGTTTTTTACATTGGTTTAATTACCAATTACTTTTCAAATTTTAATTATATAAAAGCTAAAATAATTTTTTTATTTTTTTTACACGCAATAATTTATCTCAAAGTAATTTTAACAAAACACATATTTATTTTAGATTTATTTTTTAAAGCCACAATTAAAAATATTTTTTCATTATAATCAAATAAGTTACAACAACACCAAACATATATTAAGACAATATTTGTTTTTCAGAAAATTTAAATTATTTTATTTATTTTAAATTAATTTTTTATATTTTTAAATTATTTTAATTTATTAATGTTAAAAATAAATTTAAAAAAATAATCACCCTGCAGTATTAATCATCACGTAAACCCACAATGCAGCTTTTTTCGAGCAATCCTATTATTGTAATTTTGACATTTTTGGTTTTTGGCGGTGCAGCTGTCTTTTTTTTTTCTTTATTAATAGAAGATCTGTTATTTATACCTGACTCACACTCCATATAATCAAGTTTGGTGTTCTAACCCTTTTTCATGTTTTTTTTTTTAATATATTTTTTAAAATAAAATCACATCTTCAAAAATTCATGCAAGGATTCTCACATGCTTGGTAGTTATATTTTTTTAAGTTGTATTTAAGGTATTAATACTAAATATGATTTTAAAATATAAAATTATATCATTAAACTTTATTGTATTGATGTGTACTTATTAATTAATTATAAGTGATTAGTATAATTATATATAACATTATTCAAGACTCTTTTATGTTTAAAAATCTTGTATATAGTGTTAAATTATATGCTTAATATTTGCCAGGTTTATTTATATTATTTTAAAAAAAATTACATCAACTACCCAGCTCGTACCCTATACTGTGTGATATTTGGTAAAAAGATATTATATGACAATAAGAAAACCAACGTAATAATTTTACATGTTTTTAATTAACAATAATAATTAATCATCACTATTGTCATATCCACATGGTTTTAAAAGTAAACATAAATTACAAGTAAAGTTAGAAAGTTAATTTTTAATCTTAATAGAGCAAATTTTAGTTAAAAAATAAAGATTATATGATTAGATTTGTTTTACGAGGAAAGGATTGCAGTAATTAGTAATTACATATATTAAAAAAAAAAACCCATAGTTAAGATATCACACCGGGCAAACCTTTCGCCTGATTCTCCACCTGCCCCGCTTCAAATGCTGATAAAATTTAAGTAAGAATACAATGCAGCACGATTTTGGGTCTGCACTCTCTTGCGGTCTTTATATTTATATTTTTTTTATTGATAAAAAAATAAATGTGCAAGCAATGTTTTAAAAAATAAAACTCGTATATACCTAATAAATGAAAAAACAGAAAAAATACTTAAAATAACTTAGATTATTTTGAAATTATCAAAAACACAAATAAAAAATGGATAAAAAAAGTTCAGCATGGTCATTAATGATATAAAAAAGATGAATAATTAAATTAAAAAAACAAAAGCTTAGAAAAACAAAAAATAATAATAAATCAAGCCAATATAGACGACCTTCTAAACGTAAAATAAGATTTTAAATTTGCAACTCATTGAATTCCAAATTTAAATTGAATTAAAAAAACTTAATTTTTAATAAATTTAATAGTAATTAACCAAAATATATTCAAGTAAGGACAAGAAGAAAAAATACCAAAGAAAACCTTTGTTATTTTTTAAATTAGTGAATAATATTATAAAAATAAATAAATAAAAATAATAATTGAATAAATATTGAAAGATAAAATTTAAAAAATATAAGTTTTAAAAAAAATAAAAACAAGCAAATCTTACAAATCTGAATCATTCTCTGGAAAAATTAATTAAAAAGTTTAATTTTCAAACAATTTAAATAGTATCATGAAATAAAAAAAAATTTAAATTTTTTATTAAAACACCCCTAAATAATAATTTTTTTAATTTTGAACTCATGAGTAAATAAGTAATTTAACCTTGCTAAAACAGTATAAAAGAGGACATTAAAGCCTATAGGCTTAAGCCATCATTTTTATTTTTATTTCTATTCCTAGATAGTTAAGTAATTTATTTTTTTCTAAAAAATTAAAAACAATAATCCATCCCTAAATAATTTTAAAATAGCATTGAACCATGATAAAAGGATCATTACACCCTCTAATCACAACTCAATGTTTTTTCAAGTCAAGGACATATTTGCCGTAGCATTATTTTATTGAATAGTTTTCACTAGTTTGCATTGCAGGGTAGGTTGGGTCAAAAAAAAAATCAACATGAAACATATTCAGGCGTTGCACATATTTTTTAAAGTAAAAGTTGTTTTTATACATGCAGAGACTGGCTTAATATAACTTAGATAATATGATGAGTTTAAAAATAATTTAAATAATTAATAAAAATATAGTTTGATTTAAAATAAAAATCAAATATAATATTTTTTATAAATATTAAGATGATAACATGTTTGATTTATTTGAATCAATACAGATTAATTTATTAATTTACATGTTGAGTCATGCGACTATAACAACCTCATGAAAATCAAATCAAAATAAATTATGAAGATTTGATTTTCAATGAATCTAATATTAAATAATAAAATTAAAAAATAAAATAAAAAATAACTAGAAAAAATAACTCAAGTTAACTTGTCAAACCCTTATCCCAAATCATAAAACCAAAATAACCCAATAGAAAGAAAAAAATAAATTACAAAGGTTAATGCTTCAATCAATCCAATATTAAAAAGTTAAATTAAAGAAAAATTGATTTAAAAATGACCAAAAAACTTATACAAATTAACTTAAGTTAACTTGTCAAACTCATGACTTGAGTTATGAAACGAGGATAATTTCATAAAAATCGAGCTTAACAATGTCATGAAGTATAATTCTTAATCAATTTAATTTTTTATTTTTTATATAAAATAATTTAAAATAAATTATAAAATTTAATTTTAAATAAATTTAATATTAAATAACGAGATTTGAAATAAAATAAATGTTACCACAAACAATTGATTTGGAGAAAAATATCAAAGATTTTCTTTTATCAATTAATTCTTGTTAATAATAATAATTAATAATTGAGTAGACTTAGCAACCTACTGTAACTCTTCTGTCCAGATTTTATGTCAATTCCACGACGTGGGATTTTAAGTCAGGATCATAAATACTGAAACTGGATTTTTTTTCTCTTCTACTAGCTTTTATTTCGGGGTGAATATGTTTTTGTTATTAAATCTATTTTAAAAATATTACTTTATTAATATTATTTTAAAAATAATAATTAATAATTTTTAGTATTTTATAATAATTTTGATATGTCAATATAAAAAATAAAAATATTAATATATTTTTAAATAAAAATATTATTTTAAAAAGAATATTACACCATGATTTCAAACAAATAACTTTTATCCAGAGGGACGGTGATTATTGTTGCTCTAACCTTGTTTAAGAAAGCTTTTGAGACTGCATTTTAAAATAAATTAATTGAATTTTTTTATTGTATTAATATTAAAAATATTTTTTTAAACATATTTTTAAATAAAACATACTTTAAAAAAATAATCATAACATGCTTCCCATTAGCACACCACCAAACGCGCTGGGAATTGCAAAATTCAAACCCACACGTGAGACTTTTCACGAGCTACGTTAATTTCTTTCCAACCCCTCTTACCTCTTTTTCCCTCCTTTCCAGCAATTGAAACACTAATCCTGGAAAGTTCACTCAAGATGGTCGTGGATTGCTAAAGCCATTATCTTCCTTCATTCATTTTTGTTCTGCGCAAACTTCCCATGGTCCATGTAACAACAAACCAGATAAATTAAGAGCTTATCATATAGAAAGCTAAGATCAATGGAGTCGGGCCTCTAAAAGAGACCTGTGAAAATGATTTTGCACTATCGTTCAAAACCATTTCAAGGACAGCACCACGATCGGCCACAAAATTGCCACCACGAACACATTTGTTTGTTATTGGTCATGAAATGCGATGCATTATCAACACTGCTGCTTGGACCGTGGTAGCCCCTCCGCCATTGAAAATGAGAGATAAAGAACCAAATTGCAGAGGCATGAAAAACATCTATATATGGTACAAATGTAACATCAAGAATTTCATCACCGACCGAGTCTCTCTTCCCCTTGCATAAAGAACAAGACAAATCAAGAAAAAGAAAGGAAAAAAAATCAAGCCGACGCCGTTAACTACCAAATCGGTTATTTGAATCCAAAAGCACCTAGTTGTGGTTTCTTGCAACTTGCAGCAACATCTTGTCGAAATCAACAGCATCTCAACAGTCTACATTTATTCGAGGACAAGGAAAATTACCGGAAGCAGTTAACTAATGAATCAAAAGCATAATTCAAAGATTAGTTGCGAGTGAAAAAAAATATCTAGTAACCTTTGAGACAAATCATGACAAGGACTACGAGACTCTGCCCAGGAACTGCTGCAACCTAGAGAAAATAAGAAGGGATGCACAAAATGGAGAAATTGACAACAAAATGAAAATACAAGGGTTAGAAACACCAGAAACAAGATAGTTTCCACTGGTAAGCATGGCTTGGTAGTTCCCCTATCCTGTCAATAGCAAGAAATGCAGGTGAAGATTATAGCCTAATAGCATCCAATGACACAAATTAGACTGTCAACTAGCAATATGACCATGGAAACCTGCTACCACAATGAAATGATCATTGAGGGAATTAAGTGGTGGTGGTGGTGATGGCCAGCGATGCAGAAAACTGTTCAGTTTCACTACTTAGGACTTGAACCCAGATAACCCATGCGCTCGGCTAATATATTGACATCATCTTCATCTCCTCCAGTACTCTCATTTAACAGTTCTTCCCAAAATCCCTCATCAAGTTCTCTATCTTTACTTTCTGGTGTCTCTAGCTCTTCTACTCCATCCTCTTGCTCTCTCCTTGCCCTACCATACCCTTGCATTTCCAACGCAAGTGCTTCCAGCTCTGAGACTTCAATTTCAAGGTCTCCAGACTCTAAAGGCTCTGCCTTGATGGGGTTTGCACTTCCACCAATATGGCTCGATTCACCACCACCACCTCTACTAGATCCTTGATCAATAGGCCGCCTTCTCTTTTTAGTCATTGCTTCCTCAAGCTCTTTCTTTTTCTCCTTCTGCTGAACTAACTGCTGTAAAAAGGCTGGATTTTGCATTGCTCTAGCTAAGAATTGCATCATTTGCTGCTGCTTTTGCTCTATCGCTTGCAGCCTTTGCTCCATAGCTTGTATATAAGATCTAGCATTCTGTTGCTGCTGTCTGAGTTTCACTAATTCCATCATTAAAACCTGCTTGTCACGTTTCAAGCGATCAATTTCTCCATCTAATCCAAAACGGCCAACTTCAACGCAAGCATCTGGAGCTTGCTGTTGAGTAAGAGGCTGAGAGGGTGCCTTTCTTCTTTTTATATTCCTTAAGAGATGCTTTTGACCGCTCAGAAATCCTTCATTGGCAAACTCCCATCTATCTGGATCAATCTTTCTAAAACCCTGGTAAAAAAATTCTAAAGCATCATCAATTCCCATTAACAAAATTACATCTCAACACAGACTCAAGAAAATTACTTGAGAATTTCCAGTGTGACAGGCAGTGTACAATGAAGAAATTCCTGCATTACAGAAGAAGAGCAATCGAGCTCTGAAAACAGAATGCAGAATTTTTAACTTCTGCTTTTTTTGTAATATGCACATGACCCCCCATCCAGACAGGACTACTGGGTTGGGGGGGTGGGGCGGGGGGCACAGAAGAAGATAAACTTCACCTACAGTGGAAAATACAATAGACTATGGATGCCGCAAAAAAAAAAAAAAAAAAAACAACAACAAATTGCTAAAACACTGTTAGTTAGTTCCACGAACATTCTTCTCACTAGCACTGTTCTTTGGGTATGATAAAATTTATTATTTTGAGGTACCAAGAACCCAGGTTGAAAAATGCCATAAAAATATTAAAACTGCTTATTTCAATAAAATGGACTGTTGAAATAGATAGATTTTTTTGAAAAAAAAAGAGAGTAAGATTGAGCTCGGTATCAAAATACTTACATAAGTATTGAGCTGCCTGACAAAGCTGGAAAAATTATTATGCTTGAAGTATCTAGGAAGGAGATTTGTGGATAACGAATGAGGATCCCAGGCAACAAAGCTAGAACCTCCTCTGTTCCAAGAAACTATGTGATTGGTCGTTGGGTCATCTACCATGTCAAAGGTCTTAGTCAGGAATGGTGGTGGTCCTGTATCATGTAAACCTTCCCTTGGCTGCGGTGGCAGCATAATTGGTGGGGGCTCGTCACCGCCGGACGGTGGCGATGAACTCGATCCTGCATACTCTTGCTTCACAGTGAAAAATGGATTCATGATTGCAATTTGATCCACCGATTCGGTTCTTATGTTAGCTTGAAGATGAAAATTTACATGCTCCCGTGTCGGTTCAAGATTGATGATAGAACTGGCTACGGTCAAAATTGAAGCCCTGGATGATGGGGATTTTAAAAAACAAATGAACGCTAGGAAAGAAAAAGATCAAGAAAGAAAGAGGAGTAATGGGTTTGACTGAACTAAAATAAGAAAATAAATAAATAAATCTTGGTCGAGAAAAAGAGAGGAGACTGCTGCTGGGTTTAAGCTAGAAAGAGAACTGAAAGCAGAGTCATGGAAAGAACGGCTTCATATGAATAGAAAAGATGAGAAAATTGTGATGAAAAAAGACGACAGAGTTGCAATGGAGATTTTTTTCAGGGGTGAAAACAGCGACAGCGTTTCTATGTTCTGGGAAAGGAAAGGTCGTTTATGTCGTTACAAAGTTGGTAGAAACCTGCAGCCAGAGAAGCGGTGTCTAAAGAGATAAATAGAGGTAATGAAGCTTGTTATAAAAATCATTTGGAAAGTTCTAGAGGTCTTGGGTGCTGAATATATTTTTAAAAAATAAAAAAAATCTAGCCCCTTTCTTCATTTGGCAAAGGGTGGGGGAGAGAGTGGTCCTCTAGGAAACTTCTGGAATTTGCAAGGGTTAGCACTGGGGACGGGATGGTGGAGGTGTGGTTTGGGGCCCATTGTGACTAAAGTAAAATGCGTAGTGGTTTTTGTTTGGCATCTGGATTTCAATAGCTTTATGAGATTTGATTGGAGGAGCGTGGTGATTTTATTTACCCTACCAATAATTGGCTGACGTCATTGAAAATCACTGCAGATCTAACCATTATCACAAAGGTACGCTACGCATGAAAAATATAAACATGTAAATTGGCTAATAAAAAATAAATTTATTTGATTAATCGGTAAAATTTATATTTTATGCTATGAAATTAGAATAACTTGGTATAAAATAAATTGAAAAAAATTATAAATTTTTTTTAAACAAAATCCTAATCAAAATAATTTGAGAGACAACTTTGAAAATTTAGATGGCAAGATATAAAAATCAAAGAAAAAAAAAAAGGTTTCTTTTACCTTGAGGGTACCTAAATAATTGCATCGTGCATTTGAAGATGAAAAGATAAAAATGTCCGGGATGTCAGGTATAATTTTTTTGGTACCAAGTGTATTTTTTGAATTTTCACTAGTCTCACATAGTGTATTTTATCCTTTGTTTTTAGTGTGTTTTATTATAATTACTGGATAAAACAAACTAGATCAAGTGGGCCAAGTACTATGGAGCAAGCACTACGCGCGGGCATCCAAAACATTGTGAATGACATTGTGTTTTTTTAATTCATTTTGATATTTGAATTTTTATTTTAGGCGATTTAATCATAATTCAATTTCAATTAATTTAAAATTTTTATTTAATAATAAAATTTAAAAATATATATTAAAACTAAAAATGCATAAAACATGAGTGGCCTGTCATGATTTTTGATACCTCCATATTTTTTTAATTTAATTTTGATATAAAAAATTATTTTTATTATTTTTTAGTTTTTGATTGGGGGAGGGAAGGAGGGAGAGGTTACTAGATTCTATTAATAAAGAGGAAAAACAATTACTGACATTAATTTAAACTATAAAAATAGTTAATATTTATGTCAAATAGTTCCATTTAATTAGGGGACTTCACATTGAAATTTTTTTTAAAAAAAAACTTTAATAGATATATCCAAGTTTGATTAGATTTTTTACTATCAAAACAATTATGCGAGCCTCGGAAAAATTGATCAAACGAGTTAGCTTGAATTACCAAACTCAACAACACTTAGCCTTTTTTTTTCCTCTCTCTCTCCTTTTCTTTTTATTTGTTTCTGTTTAAAAAAAATTATGCTTTTTGTATAAGTTTTTTTCATGAAAAATATTTATAATTAGATTAATATCACATTTCTTTTTTGTCTTATTTAGAGAGCTTTTTTTAAATGATACTTGTTTTTTTTATGCATTTAATTTTCATCAAGGTTTTCCCTATCCATCTTTTTTTTTTCTTGTATAGATGAATTTTATTTTTGAAAATAATTTCTTTTATTTTTAGATAATTATTATAATATGTGTATTATTTCTCTTTATTTTATTTAATTAATTTAACATGCTTGTCCATTTCTATTATCATTTGATTGAATAAAAAAATATTTTAATAAATAAATTTAGCAAATACAACCGTATAAATATAACGTTTTATGAAATTAAATATCTTAATCTATACATGTTTTTTAATTTTTTAGTTTTATTTTTAATTATTATTTATATTTTTTATTTATTATCATATATAGTTCATGATTTTTTTTTTATATACACCCACAAAATTAAAAAGCCTGTATGTAATATTTTTTATTAAAAAAATCATATCCAGAACTACACGCGAGTTAAGTATCTAGTGATATTTTTATGCTTGTTGAGAGGGGGTTGAAGTTGTGTCCTACCATGGGATAATCTATGCCCGATAGCTCCTCGTGTGCAAGGGTATGAAAAGTCTTCCTGGGAAAAAAATTTGTCAACGCCCCAATAATTTTGCACGTTTAAAAAGGAAGCAAGCGCATATGAAAGGTAGAAAAAAAGGGGAAAGGGTCTGAAGTAGCACCACCGTTAAAATTCTTACAGTAAAATCTCTTCTATTTTCATATTTTTGTTTTAGTGGCGAACAGCTCCTATTTAGCCCGTTCTTATCGTTGATTTTTTTTATTTAACTTCAGATAAATAAAAAACAGTTTCATCATTTTTTACTGCCTATCTTAAAAAAATTATGCTTGATTCATATCATATTTTAACATGGATTCTAAATTTTATTGATTAAAATTTACCATATCAATATAGTATCATATATTTTAAAAGTCTGAACTTAAATTTTGTATGACTCTTTTTTTTAAAAAAAATTAATTTGACTTGTGGTCAATAAAAATCCAACTATAAAGATAATAGGAAAAAAAAAAAATTATTTAGGTTTATCCACATTGTAAATTTCACGTATGAATTATTAATTTATGTTGATGCAATTTTTTTTATTTTTTTTATTTTACTTCCTTTTTTTTCTGATGTAATCATTTAGGAGTTCTTTATCTTTATATTTAAACTAGAGTTAAATAACAACAAATATGTTTTTTATTAAAAGACTAGACCATCGTTTAAGTTAGATAGCCAATTTATTATTAACCTGGTTGGTCAAACAAGTCATGCCTGTTTTTTATTTTTTATTTATTAACGCTTATGAAGGTCAGTTAATTTATTATAGTATATTGGTGAAGTTTTTAATTATTATTTCAAATATTTCATTACACTCAAGTAGCAGAAATAACACAATTTATATTATATAATGTAATTATATGTTTTTCATTCTATCTGCAGGGAAACTCGGGCCAATAACCTAGTTATACTTCATTGTTAAATAATGTGACTCGTGTTTAGTTCTGATTGGCAGACCCTCACACCCAAAATAATATCCGGGGACACTAGCTTCTCATCTCCCAGGCATCCAAAGTTCCACATATTCGATTTAAACTTTAAAGATTTCTTGCCCACCATTCTCCTTTCCCTGAATAACGAGAGCTGGTGTTTTTTTAGCCTATTTGTTAATGCAATGTCATTGTGTTTTTTTAAATATCCTTTTGTTTTAAATAATTTTCTTAATATTTTTTATTTTTTTAATATGCTTATATAAAAATATTAATATTAAAAAATTAAAATAATAATAATATTTTAATATATTCAAAGTAAAATTCTTTTTTGAAAAAAACCACTGCAAAAGCAGCAGACGTGGCAATATCCTTCTTATCCGTTATATATCTTGACAAATGGTTGATTATAAATGGATATTTCATGAACTTAATCCGAGGTGAAGTTATTCTTTTCGAGCATGCAAGGGGAACAAGTTTCGACCGCATAGAGGCATGGAGCAAAGACTACATGATGGTGGTGTTCTAGAACCAATCGTCCTGTGTTCCCTGACTGCAACCTGCACCGATCATTTGAATATTTAGGGCAAAGACAAGATTATTTTAATATCTCCACCAAATAAAATAAATTTTCCCGCACATTCCCAGAAGCTGCAACAGATAAAGGGATGCCAATTATTGTGACAAAATATTAAAAAAAATTGCACCTAGACCTTCTACAATCTTCTTGAATGTACTAGAGTCCTAGAGGGTTCCTGGATGAACAAATCAATAATTCTAATTAAAAATTAATTTTACCCTTCCGTTTCCCTTTTTACTTTCTTCTTGTTTTCAATATATATATATATATATATATATATATATATATATATATAATAGAAAAATAAAAAGTTTAGTGTGAGTCGACAATTTGATTAACCTCTAGAAAACTTGGTCAAAAATTCAATTATAATCTGTTAATTCTTTTATTAAAATAATATTATTTTAATTTTTTTTTGTTAAATAATCCAGCCAAAACCTGAAATTTAAATCTTAAGCTGACCCGGTCTAAAAATCATGAAAGTATCCAAGTTTCCTTAAACAAACTCGCACGTTTCACCAAATAGCAGTGTTCCATTTGTTTTCTCCACCCTTTATTTTAAGGTGACGCCCATGACTTGTTGTGATTTAGGGAGACCAGAAAGATCTTAACTAGCCATTTTAACCAACCTAGTTGGATCATTGTCCAATGTTTTGGCTCCAGCTACTATGCATTCATATCAGGGTTTGGATTAGGAGAAATAAACAAATCCTGGGTTCCTAGGTTTGTTTCTTCAAGGCAGGATAGCCCTTCTCGTGCCAGTTGGCATGGGGCGGTGCAAGCCAGTATATGAACAAGGGAACGTGGCATATCATGAGATGATTGATCGTGTAAAAAATGCTTGATTAGACGTGCACGTCTGGCTAGGGTTGACTCCATGACTCGTGTGTTTCAGAAAGTTTGTAATCAGTGTGTACCTGGTACTGGTAGTCTTCCGCAACACCGCCGGCTTGCATGATCTGAAGATCCATTTGCCGGTCACTCCGTCGCGACACGGTGAGGCAAACAAGAGAGAAAAAAAGTCGTCCAGTGCCGAGTATGACACGTGTTGATGTGGATATAGTTTTTTAGAGGTCTATATAAAGCGGGTGGAACTGGATTCATCGCTGAACAGCAGCTTCTGCAAAATCTAAAATGCGTGTTGGATTGCGTTTTAGAGATGATTTGAGATTCACATGTTTCATAGTCTTCGTTTATTTTAACCCTGGATTGCTGTCTGACTTGATTTGTGTCGATTGCTGATTAATTATTAGGTATTGGTTCTATCTGAATTAAAGACTTGACTCCGAAAACAGATGGGCAAGTAATCGATGAACAACTCAAAAACGCGATTTTGAATAGAGATTTGTTTATCTGACATGGTGGTGTATCATGTTTTTTTTTTTTAAATACCTTTTTATTTGAAAAGATATTAATTTTTTTATATTAACATGTTAAAATTATTAAATAATAATTATTTTAAATATTTTACGGGTAAAATACATAAAAAAAAAACTATCACGAAACACAATGCTATTAAAAGTTTTTAGAAAGAGGGACTAGCTAGTAATTTTGTTAAAAGTACAAGCCCCATAGCACATCTCTGCGAAGAGTTATGGATTACGCCAGAGTTGGTCCACAACTCCTACTTTGTTTTAAATTAGCAATGAATTGATAAATGTAACTCGCGCACTGTACATCGCCTTATTTCTCAGCAAATGAACAAATGAAGTTCTTCGGTTGATTTCACTATCAATGAAAAATTAGCATAGTTATTAAACCCAGCCCAATGGCGTGGGTTGTCTCCACAAATTCATGTGACGAAGTGCGACCCATATCAAATCTTAATTTGAACTAGTTTTTGACATTAATCCGATTAAATCATGGTAATTCAATAAATTAATTTACAATCTAATTAACTTAATCAAACTTAATTCAAATTGATTTGGATATAGTTTGGTGTTTGTTGCGATAATCTAGCTTAAATCTTGTTTAAATATTATTTTCACACGCACATATGCTTTTAGTCGGATGTAGTCTGATTTGATATTGAAATTATGTTTCTAAGGTTATTATCGTATTCATGTTCATAAACATATTAGAAAGTTTTTATCTCTCTTGATCTTTGTTCCTACTTTACATTATCCTGGGTCATGTTTGTGGATTTGGACCTCTAAATTATGAAGCTCAGTCCGTGGGGCCATTTAGCATAAGATAATGTTTAGATGTTTATATTTTATCAAATAAAAAAATATATTTGTTTTTTAAATGTGTTTGATAATTACGATATTAAGATATTTTTTAAGTTTTTAATTTTTAATTAAAGTTATGTTTGATAAACATACTCTGCTTGTCCAATAATATTTATTTCTTGTTACTTGTTAAATAAATTTCAAATAATTTCTATTTTTTTTAAAAAATATAGGGATCGTCTTAAAATTATTCATGAGTCCTTACATGTTTTTCAATAATTTTATTTTTATATATAAGTTGTAAATTTATATTTCAAGATATGAATATGATATAAAATATACTTTTTTTTCTTAAAAATTCTAGAAAAATACAAAAAATAAAAAATTTCTTATTGAAAAAAATACAAAAATATGTTTTTATTTGTGTGCACGTAACCAAATTCTAAAATCTTTATGTATATTTTATTAAAAAATAAAAATTATATTTTTATTATACATGAAAAAATACCAAAAAAATCAATTAATGAAATTTTAAAAACCCCACAAATTTTTACCGGATGGAATTGCATTTTAAAAAAGTGTTTTTTGTTTAGAAATGTATCAAAATTATATATATTTTTTATTTTTAAAAAATATTTTTAAAAGATAAAACCACATAAATTTTAAATCTGGATAATTAACTTGTGAACCTTACACATCATAAATGTAAAGATGGTGAGTGTGTTTAGATGTCTTAAATTTTGATTTTTCTGGTTTAAAATATTTTTTTTATATTTTTAAATTATTTTAATGTGTTAATATAAAAAATAATTAAAAAAATTTAAAAAACTTTATTTTAAATAAAATAATACTTTAAATCACCATTGTAACACAATTCCAAACACACAAGCTATTCTGATAAACCAGAGTCCCCACCTTTATAACATCAAGTAAAGGATCGATTCCTTAAGCTCAATGCAATAAACACAACAGCTTGAAGTTCCGAATGAAGCACAAACAAGAACAATCTTGAAGATCGACGCATCGTTCTCTAAGGCAAGCGATATTCCTCCATCCCCTCCGATCTTCTTTTGTTGATCTCGTTATTTTTCCCCAGAAACCTCCTATTCATTCCTACTTCCAGGAAGCTTTCCGAAATAAACTTTCGGCAGGATCTACAGCTGTTGTCGCTCTCTTGATCCATGATCAAATTCTGGTCGCCAATGTTGGTGATTAGAAGGCTTATCTCTGTGCAAAGAAAGTTTCCTTCACACAGCCACATGCTCGATTTAGTTCGAAGTAAAGTCTATCTCTTCCACACAATCAATTAAAGATATATGTTTAATTGATTTCCAAAAAATCTGCAGTTGATCGGAGTCCTCAAATTAGCATAACTTTAGCACTTCGAAAAGGAGTTATCAAAATGAATTATTTTTTTTGAAACAAATACATTTGTACTCCTAGAAAAACAGTTTTAACTTTAAAATATAATATTTCTCTGGCACTCCAAGTTTTTTTTTCTATAAATTTCTGAACC
This sequence comes from Populus euphratica, assembly GCF_000495115.2. Lineage (NCBI taxonomy): Eukaryota > Viridiplantae > Streptophyta > Magnoliopsida > Malpighiales > Salicaceae > Populus > Populus euphratica. The sequence goes on from NW_011499892.1 coordinate 605,804, forward strand.
TAGAAACTGAAATATATTCCAACGTTATTAAATATATTTTAAATAAAATTTGAATTTTTTTATTTTTATATGATTTTGATGTTAAAAATAATTTTTAAAAATTTAAAAAATATTATTTTAATATATTATAAAAACACTTTTGAAAAAATCCAATCAAACCGTGATATACGAGCAGCCTTGGCGGCAAAATCTTAAAGCTATTAACGATTATTAATTAGCATGCGAATTAGTCCTTTTCCTCTTCTCCTTTCTCTACTCTCCCTTTCATCTCAAAAACCTAAAACTCGATGCCACCGCACAATGAATCCGTTGTTCAATTGGAAGCTATCAGTTTTAGGATTTATCATTTTTACCATACACGCAACATCACGCTGCGTCGGAGAATCGTCGACTTGTTTAACGGTGTACAAAGAAGGCGGTGCAGCGGCAGTGTTTCAATCCCCAAAATGCCCTCGCTGGAGCCTTCCGAATTATGATTCTCGACCACGGTCCACCGCCACAGCCCCCAGTAGCCTTTGCCAATCAGCCATGCTTCAAGGCCGAAGAAAGTCCCAGGAGGATCGCACTCTCTGTGCTCTCGACTTTCGCATTCCATTTCCTGGTATAACCAGGTTTCTCTTTCTGTTGTATTTCTGGATCTGTTAATTTGTAGGCTGTGACTTAGGGTTAGCGCTTGTGAACTTATTAATTTAGTTGGAAGGTTTTTGTGACTCTTGGATTTTGATGTTGGAGCAGGTAAGGTAGGGGTTAAGGAGGTTGTGGTGGGAATTGTGGCAGTTTTTGATGGCCATAATGGTGCAGAGGCTAGTGAGATGGCTTCAAAGCTTTTACTGGAGTATTTTGCTTTGCATACTTATTTTCTTTTAGATGCGACATATTCTTTTGTTTTCAAGAAATCGAATGGAAGGTTGCCGAATGAGGGAGAAAAAGATGTAGATTTTCAAGTGCTAAATTGGGGAGAGGAATCTGGTCAGCGGAAATTGAACTTTGAAAGGTGATTTAAGAGTTTGTTTCCAAGTGCTAAATTAGAAGAATTATTGTTCTTGCTGTTAAATTTACTTTTTACTAAAAATATTTCATACATGCAAGTGCGGAGTTGCACACATGCTCCTACTGCCTGCGCACTCTCACTCTATTGCACTCATTTCTCTTGAACTCTATCACAGTTATTATGCTATGTTTCTATTGAATTCTTATTTATTGTTAATATTTGTTTCTAAATGAACTCTTTCAGGTTTAAATTTTCTCTGCCAACAAATTTTGATGATTCTTTTCATCTGGATATCTTGAAGGAAGCATTATTGAGGGCAATTCATGATATTGATGCAACATTTTCTAAGGCAAGTTGTGTAATTGAATTTGATGCATTCTTTCTTGTCTGTACTACAGTCCTTGCGTGCATAATTTCCCCAATCTTTTTTCTTCTTCTTATTTTTTTTTTCATGCTATTGTAATGAAGGAAGCATCCAAAAATAATCTCGATTCTGGTTCTACGGCCACTGTTGCATTGATGGCAGATGGTCAAATATTAGCTGCCAACATTGGAGATTCAAAGGCGCTTCTGTGCTCTGAAAAGTTTCAGTCTCCTGCAGAGGCAAAAGGTCTGAAACCTCGTCAGCCTAAAATAAAAAGTTCAATGTTCTTATATACATGCTCTTAGAATTTCATAGTTATATGAGTAGGCAACAGCTCATCGTGCTCTTAGTGGTAATATTCATGCATGTTGGGATAGGGGTATAATAATTGCAGTTCTTGTTGAAGAAAAACAACGAAGTTTATTTAATACACTGTATCTGAATTTGCAGCCACTTTATTAAGGATATACAGGGAGCAGAGACGTGATGGGGCAGTTTCACCTGCCAGGTATTATGGTAACATCAAATCAACATCATCCAATGGACCTACACATTTGATTGTCCAGCAATTAACCAGAGATCATCATCCAGATAGAGATGATGAAAGGTTCCGAGTGGAAAATGCTGGTGGATATGTACTTGAGTGGGGTGGGGTGCCTCGTGTAAATGGTCAATTGGCTGTTTCCCGAGCTATTGGTGACTTGCATTTAAAAGGGTGAGGTTCATAACCACGAGAATATGTATTCATTACATCCTTTACTTCTTGATTGATATGCAATTTTTGGATCTCTCTCCCTTTAATCATCCATTTATGTTATGAGATTTTCCTTCTGTTCATAGTAAAATAACACTTTTTTTTTAATTATCAACAGCTATGGAGTTATATCTGCACCAGAAGTGACAGATTGGCAGCCTCTAACCACAAATGATAGCTATCTGGTGGTTGCATCTGATGGTTTGTTTGAAAAGTTGGGCTTGCAGGATACTTGTGATCTACTGTGGGAAGTACATAGTCATGGTACTGAGAGGCCTGGACTCTCTTCTTCATGCTCATACTCATTAGCTGAATGCTTAGTAAATACTGCTGTTGAAAAGGGCAGCATGGACAATGCGGCAGCTGTTGTGGTTCCATTAGGATCCATTGGAATTTCACAAAAAATATCGAGGGAAAGTTGTGATGGAGAGGGGGATATACATTGCTCAACAATAGGACACAGGAACTTCATGGATGAACAATCAGGTAATTATTTCTGTGTAGACTTTCCCAGATGGTATGTTGGACCTAACATGAGCATTGGAATTGCTGGACGCCGAAGTATAACTGTCACATATTTGTGACTTCATAATTTATTCCTTTCCAGAATTTTTTTCCTCATCTTTATTGAAAAATGTTATTTGAGGGTACAATGAGGAGTTTCTGGAAATAAATTAATCTGGACTCACTTTCCTTAATTATTATATCTGGGTAAGAACCAACCTGAGTTGCTTTAAATATCATGATTTTTTTACCTGATTTTATGTTGCAATTACAATGCTCATGGGCCCTTGTGTCCTTTATAACAACATTAAATGAGTTAGCTCGTCCACAGGGTGTTTGCAAGCTGATGTGTATTTCTCCAGGTTTGTCCAAACTCAATTTTTTGCTGTTGACGTATACATATGAGGTCTTTGCTGGATGTATTCATGGTTTATAAGTTGTGACTTGTGACCAGTGGCACTGTTGGGTTTTGCATTGTAGATGATGAAGCGATTCTATGCATGTTTTCAAGTGTTTTCTTCATCTTTCCTCATTTTTTTTGTGGTGCTGAATTGTTACAGCCTGTCATATATGCTCAAGATTTGACAGATTTTTATGCTAACAAGCATCATATCTATCCCATATTTTGACAGCTAATGAAGGGACTTCTGATCTCGTGAAATTGGACCATGGACATTCAGTTACCACCAAGTTTGAAAAGTTACTGGTAAGACTAATTTCCATACCTTAATCTTTGCTGGTCCATAGCCTTTAGTCCTTACATATCTAAACTAGACATCTCTATCTCATTTATTTTCTTGTAAGGGATTGAGTTCTGTTAGGGATAGAGTGGTGTTAAGGTGTTTGAATCATTTTAAGGGTCGTATGAATAACCATGTTATATATGGACTCTGTGTGTTTGTTTTAAAAGTTACTGGTAAGACTAATTTCCATACCTTAATCTTTTCTGGTCAATGGCATTTATTCCTTACATATCTATATTAGACATCTCTATCTCATTTTTTCCCTTGTAAGGGATTGAGTTCTTTAGGGATGGAGTGGTGTTAAGGTGTTTGAATCATTGTAAGGGCCTTATCAATGACCATGTTATACATGGACTTTGTGTGTTTGTTTTACATTCTTATGGCTACCTGTATGTTTAGAAGACCTTCATGTGTTGACCAATGAAAGAAAAAGATATGAGACAGATCTGTCGTTTATCTTACTTTAATTTGTAAGACATTATTCTTCACAACCTGAACCACAGTTAACAAACTGGAAGGTGAATTCATGGTTATGATCTCACTATTGGGCGTTTGATGTTACCCCCCCTCTTTTCTCTTGCAGATCAAGGGAAAACAGAGGAATTTTGGCTGTTATTACTTGTCTGAGAACCTTAATGATAATCTGGAGATGTTAGGGGCTAAAAAAAATGATGGGATAGATTATATGTATGACCTACCTCATGCTCTACCCGAGGCCTTCAATCACCGCTATGGTATGTGAAGTTGTTCCTAAGTATCTCTGCCTTCCTTATCTTTTTTTTTTTATCCTTTGAATGGGTTGTGATAATCCTTGGTTGCATGATGGTCCTGTTTCACTTTAAGGGGATTTATGGCTTCTTAATTTTCTTAAGAAACTCCTTTAAAACTTATCTTCTTTTCAAGCATTATAATTTTATCAACTATATGTTTGTCTGTGTGGACATATATTTGTGTCTATGAGCACAGACATTTACAACCTTTTTACCTTTTATTTCAGGTGGACCTCTGAATTTATATAATGACCAGAATATGTGCTTACATTTTGGAATGACTATTGATGGAGTTACAGACCAATGCATTCATCCTGAAGGCTTTGCTAGTTTCCTTGGTTTGCTAGAATCTATTCCTTTTCATGATGTTGGTTCAAATTATGGATCAACTGAGCATGCAATGCCTGACTTAAGGTGTGCATCTTTCTTTCTTTATCTTTTAACGAGTTTTAGCCTGGGAACCCATCAATATTAAAGTTTTTCCCTGTATGCAACACGAGGTAGAGTTGAAGAGCAATTCCAAATATGGTCACCTGAGCTCTTATTGGTTCATTAGCATTCAATTAGACTGTTGAAAATGATTCCCAATTGGATGCAATGAAAGCAGTTTTCTGGAGCATATGCCTGGCTAGGCACCTAATTTGGGGAGATGGGAAGTTGGTCAGCTCCTGTTATAACCAAGATTATACCATTGTAACATGCTGGTGTGCCGAATTGCTAGTCACCGTTATTCTTTTAGCACTCAACTCAGATGGGATCAAATCAGACCATGTCTGATATGATGTCATGTGAAAGATATCAAGAGAATTTGAGAAACCTCTTCATTAAGCTTGTAGTTGTTGCTTATATTGAATTCTTATCACTATCTCACATTTAAACAATATTATATGGCCTGTTTTCTTTGGAAACAAACCACTAAGACATTTGAAGCTCTTGGTTGTTAGGTATGTGCTAAAGAAAAGGTTTGGTCGTGGATCTTATGGTGAAGTGTGGCTGGCTTTTTATTGGAACTGTCATCAAGATCATAATGCTTCAAGTTGGAGTAAAAGGAATGGACATTCCTCGTTTGATGCTAGTTTAAATTCAACTAAAAGAAATTCCAGTTGTGGCAGTGCTAATGATTGTAGTTCTGGTTCTCCTGATGGTGACTTGTTTGTTTTGAAACGAATCATGGTAATTGGGTTGCTCTTTGATCCCATTTTGTTGCTCTTTTGCTTGAACAAGGCTTCTGCACTAAATGTAGTAGATATCTATGTTTTTACCACTCTCCTTTGTTTTATGTGTTAAATTAATTTGCACTCATCTTTCTTATTTTTTAGTATGTGCTGTATATATAAAAATCAAACACTGAACCTTAAGATATCCTAAATATTTGTTGAAACTACAGTATGTGTTCAATTATTGAACGGTCTGCCCCCTGATGGAGCAATTTCTGGACCTTGTTAGCAGTTGTGACTTCCTGACTCTTTAGAGTGTTTTTTTGCTAACCTTGTCTAGGAGGATCAGGCTCCACTTAGAAATTTTTGAAATCTCTCGTCTTGCAATAGTTGTGGAAAGTTGATCTATCAAACTATGACTTAAATCATTTTCTGTTAATTTTTATGCTGGTGTTCCATTAGGTCTTTCAATACGCAAAAAAAGGTCAGAAAAAAGCAATTTGATCCCCTCTTTTATTTTAAGTAGCTTTGAAGTGGTTTGAAAGGACTTAATGTATTTATTGATCATTCTCTGTTAATGTTCATGCTGGTGTTTTTGAGGTTGAAGTTCTTTAAAAGAGATTATTACTGTAAACAGGTGGAGAGAGGAGCTGCTGTTTACTTAAGTGGTCTACGGGAAAAATATTTTGGTGACCTATTCTTAAACGCATCCAGGTGTCTTGGAGACTTACAGTCAGACGGGATCAAAACCTCTATATTTGAAGAAATGCGATCAGATTATGACCTGCTAGAAACTAATGAATCAGTGTCTGGATTAGGAAGTGGATGGAATTTTGAAAATATGTTCCTGAACAAATTTAGAACCATGAGAGCTACCTTTGAAGAAGGTTTGAGTCATATAGCAAGATATGTAGAATCTTTTGAATCTCGATCTAATGAGATCTGGCTTGTATTTCATCATGAAGGCGTGTCTTTGTCAAAGCTTATTTATACTGTGGAGGAGGTAGAAAATGTCTCTGACAGAGAAAAGGTTGAAGTAAAACGGATTGAGGTATTGCAGCCATCAAAATGGTGGCATTGGTTGAAGACAACAGAAGCAGGGGAAGAGGAAATGCGCAACCTTATATGGCAATTGGTATGTCTTCTTACAAATTTGACATTGAATCTTATGAGTTCTGTTTTTCTGTTAACTCAGCCTTTGGTTTGTTTAATGTTCATATGCAATCTTGCAATGGTTGGCTTAGGAGTCGCATGCTGTGTTGTTTGTTTGTTTAACTTTAGTGTTTACACAAGATATGACGCAACTCTGTAAGTCTAAAGCATGTGAATTTTTTATTAGAATTACCAACCCTTTTCCTTGGTGAATTGTCCAATGAAATTTTTGTTATCAGGACAGCTAAATGAGTTCAATAAGAATGAGTTTCTACTGTTAATTTTTCTTTTAAATGCGTTCAATAAGTGTTTTTAGGTTTTATGGTGAGCAAAGGTTTATCCATCAGTAAATACTGACCATATCCTCGACTTTATCATGAATCAGTGAATACTGCTCATGCTGAAGTATTTTAAACTAATATGTTTCAGATCCTTTTTCTAGTAATATGTTTTGTCGTACCTCTGTTCCTTTTGAAGAAGCTTTTAGAAACTGTTTTACTTTTTATTCATGAATTTAACACCCTTTTAATTTGTGTTCCTATTTTGTTAACTTTTCTGTTGTTCCTGGTTGTCACACTCTGAGTGATGTTTCATGTACGTTGTATTTTGTTTGCTCAGTTGATAGCACTCAAGTCCTGTCATGACCGCAACATCACCCACAGAGATATCAAACCTGGTGAGAGCACTAGTCATCTGTCAGAGCTGATTATCATGCAATATGAGTTCGGAAATAAAATATTTTTAAAAATTACAGATTTGTAAATAATGCCTCAAAAACTATCGTGCATGTGAAATTGTTAAGCATTCAATGGAAATGACCTCACATGTAGTTTCTATTCCCCTCACATCAAGTTTGTTTCTTTATTTTTGAATGCCCCAAAATCTGTCCATCATCAAAAGAAAAAAAAAAACTCTTTAATGGTGCCCCCCCCCCCCCCCCCCCCCCC
>NW_011499892.1:613214-672258 GCF_000495115.2 Populus euphratica
AATGGTGCCCCCCCCCCCCCCATAATATCCCCCCAAAGATAGCAGAACATGTCAGAAGGTCTTTTAAATTGAAATTTCCAACAAGTATGAAAGGTAAAACCAAGAAGTTAAGGAAAAAGCAAATATAACGGGATGCAATTTTTTGTCTCACTTTCTGTGCATTTGATAAAGGACTATTGCCAAGGGGTGCCATCAATTTCGCCAGTCTGGGGTGCAAATTTCGCTGTCATATTGGTTTATAATCCAACTCCCTATCAGTATCATGTGTACTGTGCACATTCCTCTATCTACTTTTTCACCACTTCTTTATTGGGGATGACACCACCTTTCTTCGTTCATTATGCTTCTTTTGTCTGACTGTGCTTTTATGATACCAAATGTTGAGAATTAGTTGCTCAAGATGCTTCATGTTTCTCATTGGTAGAGAACATGGTGATATGCTTGGAAGATCAGCACACTGGGAGATGCTTGAAAGGAGGTCCAAGTGGAGATAAGAACTATACCATTAAAATGTAAAATAGTATAGATTACAGCAATTTCATTTAGTTTGCAAAGCTATTACTATGAAGTTACTAAGTTTTGTTAGCTTCCTGTCATTTGTTGGTAACCAAATTATGAACTGAGAATTGACACAAGTGCATGCAAATTCTTGTGTTCTTGTTATCGGTTATAACTGGGTTATTCATGCCTCTTTTTTGTTTGGTACATATTGTTCATCCCTCTTTTTTCCATCTGGTCTAGGCGGATTATTGATTTTGGTAGTGCAATGGATGAATTCACTCTGAAGCATCTGTATGGGTCAACTGGACCATCTAGGTATCTCCTTTTACTTTGGGAGCCCCTTCTGATATGCCATATCTATGTTGCAGCACCTAATTAAGTGTTGATGATGGGTCTCTATTTTCTACTAATCAGGGCTGAACAAACTTCTGAGTATTCTCCTCCAGAAGCTTTTCTTAATGCTAGTTGGTATCATGGGCCAACAAGCACAAATTTAAAGTATGTTGCCTTTCTACTTAATGATTTTGAGTGCTAGCCTTTTTGGTTGATTTTCTTAATTACTCTTTTTTCCCTTTATCGCTCTGAATATACATCTGCATTTTTTTATAGATGAATGCTACCATTTTATCTGTAGAATTAATTATAGTTGCCAATAACTTCTTGTTTGACAGGTATGATATGTGGAGTGTTGGTGTTGTGATGCTAGAGCTGATATTAGGAACACCGAATGTTTTTCAGATTAGTGCTCGCACTCAAGCTCTTTTAGATCCACATATTGTTGGTTGGAATGAGGACTTGAAGGAACTCGCGCACAAGTGAGTGCTATCCTATGTGCTTTTATGATATGATATTGAATCCTGCAATTCTCATATCTCGGGGTGCTGAATTTTGAATGGTTCTCTTTGAAACATTGTCTTTGACAAAAGTCCTTAGAAATTCATGAATTGGAAGTCTGAAATGTTGTGTTGTAGTGTCTGAGGTTGAATTTGCTCTAATTTATCGCCCTCTGGTTTACATTTCATAATCAACCTTATTTGATTCTCCACAGAAATTCTAGGATCACATATAATGCCTTTTGCTCTTCTCCTAGAGTCCTACTTCGCCTTGTTAAAATCAGGAAAAAAGTCTATTCTGGTTTTGCATAGAAGTGCTAGTCTGGTGTGCTTGGTGTAACCCTTATTGGAACCAGGAAAGAACTATACCTTCTCTAATGAAACCTGGAAGGTTTTGCGGCTGTGTCCAGTTTAGCTGGTGCAACAAGATTATTACTGGCAATCTCAATGTTCAATGTCAACAGATGACCCTTTTCTATTCTTTCTAGTGCATGTATGATGTTTCTGCTGTTCTTGCAAAAGAGAAATTAGAAAGTAGTTAGCCTTTTTGTGTTGTAGATAGCAGTACAAGGTTACTTCTCTACCAATTCCTATCAGTAAATTATAAGGTCTAGAGTTACAATACTTTCAAAGTGTGATGGATTCCAAAACTTTTGATTTTAGAAAGGAAACATGTGTGGACAAACTTTTGACATTGATATCTGTGGTTATTTTATGGTGACAGACTTAGGTCATTCATGGAATTATGTATCTTAACCCCAGGGAGTTCCTCAAAGCATCATCGCTCAACAGGCCAGGTCAGTTTCCATCCTTTATTGCTAAATGTTCTCCTAATTTGATTTCTGTGATGAACATACTGTTGGGCATCATCTTTATGGAACTCTCATGCCTACATTAACCCCTGTGAGATATGCAGTAGAAATGGATGTCAGCATCTGCAATGTTAAATTAACTTTCTTATACTGTTTACCTTCCCAACATCTGATATAATGAATTCAAATTTGTTGGCTTTGGTAAATCAAGGTGAAGCTCAGTGAGCCAGATAGAGGCCTTAATAGTATTTTCTTAGTGACTGCTGACCTTATGTTATGATGGTGGCCTTGAGCTGTGCTTTTGGGCTCGGCACAGATGGCTATGGGACAATCAGCCCATTTTGTAGTCACTGACCAAAAATAAATTTTGTGATGAAGATATGTGCTAACGTTTTAGCTGAAATACCATGAACACAAATATGGCCTGATGACCTTAGGTCTTGATTTGACTTGGCATGTGCAAACTGATATGATTTGGTGATGAAATGTATGAAGGTCATGATCAGACTAATCAGGAAGGTGAAATGAATAGTTTGTCAAGCATTGATTAGATAAAGAAATTCATTAATTTAGGTCCTTGGCATTATAACATTTGAAATCAAATGGTCCAACATTAATATAAAGTAACTTGTTTTTTATTGCTATCATCGCCATCACATGGGAAAAGAGTCACTGCATTTGGCTATGAAGGGTTTATTGTAATCCACCCCCACCTTCCATGTAAGTTTTCCATCCCCACCAGAAAAGGAGGATGCAGCAATTTGCAAATGAGAATGATTCTTGTCACATTTCCAATTTATCTTACACCAACAGTTTTATGATTTTTTATTCATAGCATGCTATGATTTTGTTAATAAATGACATGTCATGCATGCGCTGAAAAGTTTTCTTTTGGTATTCAGGTTGGAGATTCACCTGCTTCCTGGAAATGCTCTGAAGAGTTCTTCTCCAATCAAATAAAGAATAGGGATCCTCTGAAAATAGGGTCAGTTCTGATTCTATGCACTTGTCATGTTGGTTAAACCACATAATTACTCTATAGTCTTTTTTTATGTGTTTTAGTGCTAGTGTTTTACTTGTAGAGTCTTGCACTATGTGTGCAGGTTTCCTAATGTTTGGGCTTTGCGATTGGTGCGCCAACTGTTACTTTGGGATCCAGTAAGTTCATAAAGCAGTCAAATTTAATACTTTTTAACTGCAATGGGTGTGATGACATTTTAGTATACAAGAGAAATCCCCACCCCCCCCAAAGTGGTTTGGGGTGGGGTTCGTATTTCCACCACCTGCAAGGCAATTAATTAACGGAAAATGCTGTTTATAAAATGCACAAGTCAAATTGTAGTATCTGGTTTCAATTTTAGAAATACTGCTTTCCATATTCTGAGTCTCAAAGCCCATATCGTGCTCTTACTCATTTGATAGCTCCACTGATACATGCTCTCTGAGAATCCCATTGATGTTATTGGATTTTACATGAAATATGCCAGTTTTTGGAGTGGAGGCACATATAGGAGTAATATAATTCCACATGCAAATTTAATGGCATATGGGTAATTTTAACATCTTGTGCTAATTTGCTGCCAAGCCACGGGGATTATACTCCAAATAAACGTAGGAGTATCAAAGCTTTGTAGGCTGCTAGGGCTTTTTAGTTGTTTTAGTACGCATTTTTAGGTCTCGAGATGACTGAAGGTTATTTATTCATTTCCTCGTTCCATTCTTCAATCCTAGAGATGCAAATCATATGACGTTGAATGTAAGCCGGGTACTAAATGCTTGTAATCGCAGGAGGATCGATTAAGTGTTGATGATGCTTTACAACATCCTTATTTCCAACCTCCTCCCTAGAGATGAATTGATAGGAACTTTTGCAAGTGCTAAGAGCTTAGTTTTCGGGTTCTGGGTCCTCCGGAAGGTACATATAATGGCTTGAAAACCCGACATGCAGGGCTTCTACGATCTTCAATACATATTCTTTTTTCCTTTCAGGTGCAGGTCTCCTCGTAACATAACATCACCAAAGGGAGATTTGCAGGACTGGAAAGGGAAGGCGTTGCGCATGGGCCGGTGGTCCCTCATTGCCTGTAGATTGAAATGCTGAACCAAAGCACGAAAATCACCATGCAGCGGATGCCACCTTTGGATGAAATCACTTCATTGATAACCACCTCTTTCAGCATCCAATCGGTTCTCCTGCTGTACATGTTCCATAAACTGTATCATAACCTAATATAGGCGAATTTAGATCCAAAAGGTTTATGGATGATTGTATGTGGTTAATCTCGACGATTAGTACCAATTCCATGTTTAATCATTCTTGTGAGTAGAAGCTACTCTATGGGGAATGTGTATCTAACATCCCTCAATACATATAACTTTGACGGCCTTTTCCTTGAGAAATCGTTAATGTATTGTATAGCCAAGTTTCTGCCAAAACCGATTTGCTGTTTATTATAGATTGGTGGAACCAGCCAACCAGGACCTAATTTTTTTTATGAATATGCAGCCACCGCCACTGCCTATTGATTATGATCCATGCCTGCGGGGAAATTAACAGGAGCAATTATCATGATACATCATTAAATGTACATGATCAATACGAAATGGTAAAGGGTAAAAAAAAGGGGACCGCAGGTTTTTCATTCTAAAGTTTGATGCAAGCATCGTTAACATGCCAAAATGCTCTCAAATGGCGGAGGAAAACATGCCCAAGAAAGCTATTCAAATAGACTCCCAAGAACTACACATCTATCTACTCACAGGTTCTTGTCGAACACAATTTCAGATCTGTATTTCTCCCAGTACCTTATCTCGTAAAATTCTGTGCAACCATCTCTTCAACCCAAGTGATCAGTGCTTTCTCTTTGTCGAGTCTCTGTTACGAAACTCATAAAAGCTCTCTATCACAAAGGAACTACAATAGCAGACAAGTTATCATGACTCCCTTTCTCATATGCAATTGTTATTATACACTCTGCCAGCGATTCAGAAAACATGCATGAAAGCGGAAGCTTTGATTCTTCTCTCCTTTCAGGAATTAAGTTCCATTCAAATATCAGCTCAGCTACATCTTGTGGTTTCAAGCTCTCAAATATACCATCAGATGCTACCACCAAGTAGCTATCATTAGCAGTTAAAACTCTCCAACCTGTAAACTCAGGCTCGGCTATAACACCAAACCTACAACACCGGAGGAAGCGCATTCTGAATTAGAAGAGATCCGATCTCGTTTTTTAAAGAGAAACTTGAAGAACAAAGCAAAAATGGTGGATAAACTTGATTTACAATCTTAACCAAGTTCGAAATTCACCTTTTCAAGGCTACATCACCAATGGACCGAGACATGGCAAGCACTCCATTCACTCTAGGCACACCCCATACAATAACAGAACCACCAGCTGTTTTAATTCTTGCTTTCTCATCTTCCCTATCTGGGTGATGATCATACGTCAGTTCTGTAGCTGAAAGATTTACTCTTGAATCACCTGTTTAATTACATTTGAACATCAAGCCAGTCATGTCACTTGTTAATTACACCAAGAAATACTGTAAACCCAGGTGCAGGAAATTTGCAAAAAACCCACAGACCAGAAGGGATTTTCTCTGACATGAGAAGAGCCTTGGAATCACCAACATTGGCAACTAAAATCTGCCCATCATACAAAAGAACCACATTGGCAGTAGAGCCTGAGAAATAGCCATTTTTAATAGCCTCCTGTAGAAAGAAACCACGTAAACAATTAGTCTCAAAACAAAACCTTAATGAAAGAAAGCAGCTAAATTACAATCGCTTTCTTGCCTGAGTAAACTTAAGATCAATGTCAAAAATTGTCTTCAACAATGATTCTCTTAAAATCCCCAATTTATTGGCTTTATAGTCACTCAAAGGCATCTCTCCTTTGTATATTCCCATTAGCTTATACGACAGAAACACAAGGTGCACCTTAAAGTAATCAAACAAAAGTTTTGACCCCATCTCACTCGCTTCTTTACCACCATGCCCATCAAAAACTGCTACAATACCAACTGTATCCAATTCAAAATCAAGATGAGAGTTGTTCTTTAGCAAGGGTAGTTTCATATCAAGATTGCACACTACACGGTCTTCTTGATACTCCCTGCGTCCTTGGAGGGTGGCGAACTGGCAGTTCTTGATATTCTGATTTTGAAGAGACCCATTAGAGAGAACCCATGGCGGACACTCTTGAGACTCATAAACTGCAGGGGCACCACCATTATCGTAATCTATCATACATGACACTGATAACCCATGAGAAGATTGAATGGGATTGATTAAAAAAAGTACAAATGGTATTGAAAAAGATGTAATCTTGAATCTGCCCATTAATCCAAGTTTGGTGAAAGTTCTGCAGAAAGCTAAAATTTTCTTATAAAACATGTGATGAGCCCTAGATTTCAAAGTAGCAAAAAATAAAAATAAATTGCAAGCTAGGAAGTGCTGAGATGGGCAAGTTTTGACGTCACCGAGTTAATGGCCACGGTTAGGGATGACCACGCATACCTAGAATTTCTATTGTATTTATGCACCATCCATTATAAATAATATATAAAAATTAAACATTTATATTTTATTTATGGAGATTCCAATATTTAAATATTTTTATTATTTGAGTTTTATTTATTATTATATATATTATTTATTATTTATTGAATAAAATATATCTAAAAAACCTCACTTGCACATTAATTGCTCTCCCGAGGTGGAGAAGGAGATAAAAAAAAAAGGATAAAATTATATTTGATTATGATGATTAAGATATATATTATCGGTAACCAATAAAGTATTGGTCTAACAGTTAAGATACTGCTATATCTTTACAAGGATAAGAACACAGGTTTAATTTCCAGAAAATACATTTATTGAAAGGGGTAACCACATATTCTAAACAGGACTAGTCTCATCTTTTAAAAAGGGTGTGAAGATACTTGAATAAAAACAAAAAAATATATGTATTATTGTCAAACTTTTTTATATATATATATATATATATAGTTTATAATGAATGTTGAAATTAATAATATTATAATAATCATAGATACAAAACCAGAATCGACTTGACGAGTTGACTCAGAATTTGGTTGATTTGAGACCTGAACTAGTCTAAGTTTAAGAAAAATAGTGAAAGTGAAATGATTGACTTGATGCAATCCAATTAAAAACCCAAGTTAATCAGGGATAAAATACAGGTAAAAAACTTATTGATATTTTTGAAAAAAATATTCGAAATGAGATTGCTTTGATTATTTCTTTAAAAATTCTAGGTCAATTAGATTGATTTTCCTAACTCATGACCTTAACTTCGCCTCGAGTTAATTCCGGAGTCGAGTTTTAAAATTATGATGATAATTATTTTTATCACTTAAGTCAATTTGTGTTGATCTTTTCGACTTGTAATTTGGGTCTTGTCCTAGACGACTCCTGAATTGGTTTTTTAAATTATGATAATAATTATTTTTATCTTTACATTGATATAGGTTAACCCTCTTGATCTGTGACCTGATTTTTGCTATAGGTTACTCCTGAATCAAGTTTTAAAAATATAACAATAACAAATTTTATTTTTTTGTTAACCTTGATCAACTTGAGTTGACTCTCCTGACACATGACCTGAGCTTTGTTCGAGACCGACTCTAGAATTGAGTTTTAAAATTATGATAATAATTAATTTTATTCTTACATTAACTCGGGTTAACCGATTCATGATTTGAGCCTCGGTTAGTGATCTAAGATTTGTTTAGGATCAATCCTCGAATTGAGTTTTAAAATTATAATAATAATTATTTTTATTTTTATATGTCTTAGTTAAACAATTTTGAAATCGAAACTTTTTTACAAGGATATTTTAGGAATAAATATTTTTTTTACATGTTCTCTCCGCACCTCATGTTTTTTAAATACAAAAATTCACTCTAAAATTATTAAAAAAACAAATTTATTTTCATTTCTTTTTCTCTTCAATTAAACATATTTTTATTTTTATTGTTTCTATCTCTTCTATGTTTCAAGATAATAACCGAATATTACCCGGTAGCTATAAGTAATTACCCAAACAAATATCCTAGGTTTTTAGAGGCATTTTCAATTTACCTACCTAAAATAGAAAACGCTTACCCAACCATTTAAAGTTTTACTTTTAGGCTTCTGTTTTTGTATGTTAGAAAACTTACAGGCCAAATGTCTAAGGGTCACAGCTGTAATTATCTTTTATGTGATGGCGATACATGCTGTTAAGATGCAAGATGCTTTTATATATACTATATAGATTTAAAAATCCAAAAACTTCAACATTTCCTTTTGTAACTCTTAACTTTCAAGTGGCTTTAGAAAAACATTTTTCTCTTTCGGGCCGTTTTGGATTTTAGATTAAAAAACTCGGAAGAAAGGCCCAAAGCATGAGTCTCAAAATAAGATATAAAGTGTCCCTGACAGTTCAATGCCAACAAAATTCAATGCTAGTGAACATCTGCACCTCGTGGTCTGCTTTTCTGTTTCCTAAGAGGTTCACTATTGCGATAACGAGGTAAGGCGCTCACATCTCTTGCATTCTCATGAGAAAGGAGGAAAAGCTCATAAATGAACATCAATAATGGACCCACACTGTCGATGACTGCTACATGTATGTGCCTGTCATCCATGCAGCATCATGCGTTGAGATTTTTCTTGGGTTCCACAAGGCTTTTATCTTTCATTTCTGTGTGGAAGTCGGAAGATGTCACAACGTTTGAAATTGGAGAAAGATAGCGTTAAAACCATTGCTTCCTTGAATTCCTTCATAGACTACCCTTTTTTGGTTCCTATGCCATAATGGAGAGAAGAACAAGGATATTTTAAGATATTGATTAAATCAAATTACAAAAATGTAAAAGCATTAATTACTAAAAAAAAAGAAAAAAAAATGTGACACGGACGTTAACATGCTTGGTAGTATTATATGCATTCGATGATTCTGGGTCCTTGTGAATTCAGGGCTCATGGCTGTTCACTCTGTTATGAAGTTCCAGCATCTCTCGATGGTTTGGGTCCACAGAGAGAGCAGCACGGCAGTCACGTAGAGCAGCCAATACATCACCAGTGTGCTCATGAAAAGCAGCCCGCAAGTGTAGAAGGTGAAGGTCTGCTTTGAATACAATTGCCCTCGATAGTTCAGCAATGGCTTCTTTCTCCTTGTGGCTGTCCATTAACACTGCCCAACAAATAGCACAATGCAGCTTCAGTATCAATGAGCTTTGAGATGAATGATATTTAAAAAAAAAAAAAAAACCTTTCTTTCAAGCTCAGTTCTACATCCCAAACTAATTGTGGTACTCTGTTTTATTCAACAGTACATGGGGTGGGGTTGCATCAGACCTGCAGCTCGGTATCTGTAAGGGTATACTCGAAGGGGGTCTAATCGCGTAACCATCTCAAGGTCTGCTTTCGTAAGTTCCCGATCACAATACTCCGACCTCTTCTCATAGGCAGATGCATTGTTTTGGGCTTTCTCAATCAGTTTCGTCATTTCCTCATATGCAGCAGTCTTTTCATTTCTTAGGAAATGTACTCGAGCAAGTCCTTGGTGTGCTCTGGTATGCATGATCTTAAGGGCATTGATGTAACAATCAGCTGCCAAGTCTAATTTCCCACAGTCGACATAGACACTTCCAAGATTGTTGAGTGCCTAATAAATAAAGTTTCAAGAACTAAAATATTAGCACAGACTTGCTTACATAAATTAGACCTTAACATATTGCAGAATGCAATGATAAATGATAAGTGATTCATCATTCTACCCACAAAACTACCAACACATAAGGGTGCTCTAGGCTCATGTACAGTGGCTTCTCCACGGTCAAACATATTGGAAACAGTGAAAACAAACCAAACTTCTAAGAAACAGCACAACAGCGCTTCACCAGTTATTGAGTACTTTTCCAACGAGGGCCACCCCAGAATGAACTGCAGGAGTTCATAATTATACGACTCTCATTTTGAGATACAAAATAGTTTATCTAAAACAGAGTTTAAAAACAGAGGCACATGAATCTGCACTTCAATACATGTTATGCACCCAAAAAATGACCACCACTCCATGAATTCTTTTTAGTTTTTTAGGTTTTTTTTTTAAATGAATACCACTCCAAGGATTCTAACCAGCCTCATATGTGACCTTCCAAAGTTTGACATTTTCCAAGCAGACTTTAGGAAGCAATTTCTTTGCAGTAATTTATTAAGGCAGAATACCTAAATCATGTCTAGTTAGCGTGTTTACTTTTTGGACTTTCAGGACCATGCTGTCTCAAATACCTTGGAGCATCAGTAACTACCAGTTAAGTCACCACTGTATATACTTTGATTGAACTGCTGCGCTGCTCTATCACCAACCAATCATGTGTAGCCAATCGTAACACATTTCACTCTATCACCTACCAATCAATAGTAGCCAATCATAGCAGAATCTGCCCAGTCACCAAAAATGATCTGCTGCAATGTTTTTGACACAAGCACAAGATTTTTTGTTCTTTCTCTAATTGTTTCTCTTTTTATAAATCAATAAGACCTGCCGTAGGTATTAACACCAGAAAACCTTGACAAAAACTACACTAGTGTAATTGATTAAAGTTGCTAATGACTGCTACCAAATGCCAGCAATTCCCATTTCAAAGAAAAACTAGGGGACAGGAAAACCATACCTGGCCTTTGCGCAATCTGTCCGAAGGGCACTTGAGAGCTTCTTCAAGCAAGGAAATAACAGTTGAAGAGCAAGATGGATCCAGACTGGAGTCAGCCAATGCGTAGGCTTTAAGGAAGAAGGCCTCAAATGACTTCTTGATGTTGATAGACTCCTCAGCTTTTTGAAGCCCTTCATTGCAATGACCCGTATCATACAAGATCCAACCTTCATAAACTAGACGTTCATGTTCAGTTGATGCATGTTGACGGGCTAATTGTAAACTCCGCATGGCTGCCTCAGGACAGTTCAACCTGATCATGTTCAGATAGGGTTTATTGGCAATCCTAGTCAACCATAATCTTACTAACCTCCAATATAGAAACTGTATACAAGTGAACATTGTGCTATAAGGAATTATAAGCCATACCCACTGTGAAAAGTACATCTTGTCAAGAAAATTAAAGAAACATGTTTTGGAGAAAAGAATGCTGAGTAAAGAAAATAAGCTTATAGACTGATTCTCATTATTGACAACATAATTAGACAAAAATAGAAAGGAGAAGGAAACCATAGGCTGTCCCTCTGTCACAATGTTCGGATATTGTTCACTAGGTGCATTCATTTAGAGGTTGCATATCCCGTAAGGTAGGGGACACACATGATAGCTATCTCGTCAACAAAGTCTGAACCCTGGAAATTATTTTAAGCAGCAATGCCTGTAAACTATTAAAATTTAAGAGCATACCTAAGGAGAAGCAAAGACTGCCTGAAATATAGAACACCTTTGGCTGCATCAGATTCAAGCATCTGGTATATGACTGAGAGGGACCCTGTATCATCAACTGAAGACCACCTATCATACAATTGCAGCCAACAATCTGCTGTTGTCCAATTCTCAACATGCTCACGCACAAGGGTACGGAGTTGGGATGCTGCCACCCGTCCCTCAAACATCCTATAATCAGGGGAGAGCGTGAGAATTGCCTGAACATCACAAATTGCTGCTTGATAATTCTCAAGAGCTAGATAGAAACAGAACCGGAGCTCCAAGCATTCTAATGCGAGTTTAAAACCAAGAATTCTATTGATTTCTGCAAGTGCAGCTTGAACATTCTGTCTCCTCATCAAAGCAGCAGCCCGATACATGTAGGGGTAAGTTAGGGTTGGGTCCAGCTCAGTTGCTTTTTCAAGGTCTTCCCACCTCTTATCACCCTCACAACACAAGGACCTCTCCAGGTACATCCATCCAAGTGGAGTACCAGATGAAATCACAGAACTGAGCTTGTCAAAAGCCCAAAGCCTGTGACCTCTGATGCGACCCAGCCTAGCCAAGCCTGATACAGAATATATATGGCCAGCATCCAAAGCTGCCTTGAAAAGACGCTCAGCTTCATCATACTCTTTCCTCAAGAGCCGTACACATCCCAATTGATGAAAAGCCAACAGCTTCTGTCGGTTAGTTTCTGCTGACCCTACCAACTGATCCAGAAAACAAGCTGTTTTATCGGACTGTGGATCAAGGTTCATAGCAACTTCACTTAATAAACAATATAATGAAAATGAGGCTGGCCCAACCATGATCATTTTCTCTTGTTTATTAGCATGGCTAAAAATTTCCACTACCCGATCATCGTTCAAGCAATCAGGTAAATCCTGTAAGAAAACTTGTAAACATGATGCAGCAAGGACAGGAGAGTTCTCTTCAAGGGCACATTCCATGAGCTCTACAGCATCATCTCTGGAAGACACTAAAGATGCAAGTTTCCTATCGCATGCATCTTTTAGCCTTTCACAACAAAATTTATTTGCAAAAATCAACATTTCTAACAATACATTTGGAGATTCTTCATTCAAACTACCAGTTATGCTGAACTCGCTTATTGCCCTAAAACCCAGAGGCGATATGTTGTTTTCAGATAAATCTATGTGTTCACAAAGTGACTCAGAGAAACATCCATTAAGCATGGCATGAAATGGTGCAGAAAGGCTGGCAATTTTCTGTCTGTCACAAACTATTTTCTCATCTCCAATTTTAAAAGAGACACTTCTTAAAATATGGCTGCCATTCATCATTGAAGCTGTCTCACGGGAACTTGAACTTGTATCAATATCAAGGTCGGAGGAAACATCTATTGGACCGGACTCTTGTGCGCATTTACCACATGTGACAAGCAAATCCGAAATAAGCTCCTCTCCTTGTCTCTCAAACTTTAACCATGCCCCAAATACAAGCTTCTCATGCACAGTGCTGCCCTTCAGCCAAGCTGAGCGGAGACTTCTTCGCATCAATTTGGCTTCACCAAGGCCTTTAAACAGTTGATATTGAAATAAATAGAGATTTGACCTCTCTTGCGGAGAACAGGATTCAAGTTCTTCATGAATCTGAGCTAAAACTTCTACATAATCACCAGGTTTAAAGAATGGTTGCACAGGTGGTTCAGGGACCTTGATAAATGATTCTCTAATTAACCCAACAAGAAAAGGAAATCTCAATCTATTGAAATCAAATACAAAAACTTTAACATTTTTTAGTTATGGAAACCACAACAGATGTAAAGAAAAACTTACATGGATGGTGAAGAAGAAGTAGGAGAGGTAGAAGACTGGAAGGATAATTTGGAAAGCTTCCCTCTTTCAACTTGAAGCCATGACTGTGGATTTAAGGAATTGAGCTGTGATTCTTTACAGGACTCAGAGGTAAAGGAAGACCTCATGGGGCTATAAGCAAGTCCCAGATCTCCACAGTAGTCAGATAGGTATTATCCCCACTCTTTCTAATTTCTCTCCCTCTCTCTCCCCCTCGTCCTCCGCAGGTGAAATGAACCTAAGATTTGGCAATACAAAGCAAACAAATATAAAGCCTAAACTGTTGCTTGTGAACACACATCACTACACTTAGCTGATAGATCTTCCAACCCCACAGAACAACAATTCCTATCTAAATAACAGTTCACAAAATTACAAAACAACAGGCTACCTATCGCGTGGAAAAGGTTTCACTGAATAAGTAAATACAAACCAAAAAAGGGAGGTTTTATGGCAATCACAATCTTACAGATCCCTCTTGGGTTGGCTCAAATCCACAGGTACAGAAAGAAAATAACTTCAAATCTAATCTTCAATTACACAACAAAAATCCTCAGTCACCTTCAACAAGAAAATGAAAGAGAGCAGAAAAAGACGTAAGACCCACCCACCAACAACTACCTTAATTTCTCTACCAAAAAAGGCAAACCAAACCCAACCCACTTCGTATCCCTAAAAATAAACACAAAATGAGAAACTAGAACAAGGAATAGTTGACAATAAAATGAGAAGAGGAGAGTGACGCAGGTGAACTCTAGTGGCTTTGAATTTGAAGAGGGAAACCAGAGATTGAACGAACAAAAGCTGAGGAAGTTGCAAAGTGATCAAAGCGAAGGAATCCAAAGGGAAAAAATTCTCAATTCCCACTTTTGATAACTCGTTTTTGTTCGGTTAAAGTTGAAAGTTTTTTCCTTTTTCTGCTTTCTCTCTCTCTCTCTCTCTAAATTTTGTTGTCGTTTGAAACCGGAGAGAAATTTTTGTAGCTTGGAAGCACAAAAACTAATGGGAAAATCGAAAAAATTATATATATAAATTATAAAAAATGTAAATAATTTATTTTTAAGGATTTCGATAATTTGGACATAATTAACAGGGTAATCGACGTCGTATGATAAAATATTATTTTCTTTAAAAAATTATTTATCGAGAAAGGCATGCTATTACAGAACAGCAGCTTTGGCATCTTGTAGTTGAGATTGTCTAGATGACAACAATTATTGTGGGGTCGTTTTGAATTTATTGGGTGATTGAATTATGGTTAATCGGAAATTAAGTAAAGGCAGAGCAAATATTCTGTGCGACACTCACACCGAACACAGAGCTATACTTTATTTTTTCCCTGAACCATAGCCGGTTACCAAGTGGTAGTTCTTCACAAATCGAAATGTAATCTGAAACAAAAGGTGTTTTTCTTTTGGGTCGACAACAGGGCACAAAGTATATCACCGTCTCGGAAGCTTTTCAAGAATCTTAAATATTTTGTTGTTGTTTTAATATTTTTTTTAAAATATTTTTATATATTAATGTTAAAAATAAATTTTAAAAAATAAAAAAAATATGTTATTTAATATATTTTCAAATAAAAATTATTTTAAAATATAATATTTATCGTTTTCTCATACTAATTTTTCAAAATAATAAGGATTCTTTTGTTGAATGTTCACAGCTAGTGCTAGATTCAATTTGAAATCAATCTAGGATTTTACTTATTATGTAATTTAGTTATTTTTATGTTTAATCTTTTTAATTTTTAAAATTATGGTTTAATTATTCTAACTTTGTTGTGCCTGGTTTATACACTAAATCATCCTATAATATATTTTAAAAATAATTAAATCATAAAATAATTAGGATTATTTTTCCACTCACAATACTAGATTTAATAAAAACAAGGTCGTTTTGTTTTTTAATAAAATTCTTAATACTGGCTCAGTCCTGTTTGATTGATAAACCAAATCATGTAATAATTTGGACAAGTGTATCCTTTTCAATTCAAATCAAGTTACAAATTTTCCGAGTTAACTCAGGAAGTTGGACTGTGCTTAAGGGAAAGCTAATACCTCCTCGTAATTGTTGTAAACGTAGGTACGAGCGGTTTACATCGAAGAGTCTCCCGTTGGAATTAAGAAACAATCACCAGCACATGCTCCTTCTTACAACTGGAGAGTGGCAAACCACACTATCCCCCACTTCTCTTCTCTTCTCTTATACTGCTACGATTTGATTGGTCGTTGAATGCCAACTGCCCAACCCCAATCCTGTTCTGTGGCTTGTAATTGTGGGTTTACCAGTAAGCATTTCAGTTAACTCCTCCTATTGTTTTTGTTTTAATTCTACTCTCAGGTAAATATTCTCATCTATTCTCAGCTGGTAGAGTTTTAAAAGATCAAAATATTTATTATTTTTGTCTGAATGAAAATAACAGTACAAGTGTTTGTTTTTATGTTTTAGAAGATATTTTTAAAGAAATTTTTTTTTTTAAATTAATATTTTTTTGGTGTTGCTATGTACTAATATAAAAAATAACTTTTAAAAAATAAAAAAATAATTTTAATATATTTTTAAACAAAAAAACACTTTAAAAACTACCCACAACCACCCTCCCAGATAAATTAATATCTTTTTTTAACAAGCTAATGCAACAGCTTTATGTCATCTCCAAATAATCAAATCCTAGCCCTTATAGAAACCTTTGCATTATCGTATACTTCAATCTCAATATCTCGAGCCTACGTTAATTTAAATAATAGCCACCAAACGGTAGAAGTGACACAAAAGAAGAAAAGGATATGACATGATCAAATGATATTCGAAAGCATATCGATTGAATTTTAAAATGATTTTTACTTAAAATATATTAAAATAATATATTTTTTATTTTTAAAAAATTATTTTTATCGTCAACAACAATAACTTAAACGGGATGCCCTGGAAACAACAAACACGCAATCAAGAGAAGAGGGAGCCCCAGTGGTGTAGTGGATTGGCAAGGAGTGACGCGCACAGAAAATTCAAATGCTAATAATATCACCATTGGGTAACTTTAAGGAAATAATTGACCCCCACCACCGATTAATTATATCAAGTGTCATGCACGTATCATCAAGTGTTAAACAGGAAAAAATGAAAAAAGAAAGAATGAAAGGGAAAAAGGCTAAATAGTAGGGTGCGAAAATGCCACGGAGTGGTGGGGACATCACCTAGGAATTATTCTGGATTTGCCACAATGGTTGAAATTTAGACAAATCGTGGGGGCAGTGCGAGGTGGGTTTAGATTCGTTTGCCTTAATGATCATCCAAAAGCATACATCGTCTTCACTCGCTAGGCCAAATGGTCGCCAATCCAGTCACATTTGTTAACCAGAACATCCCTTTCACTTATCCAAATGCCCTACCTTCGGGTCATTCATGGGTCCTCTTCACAACCACTCAAAATCTTCCCTCAAGGTGATATGATGGGCGGACTTGACGTCCCAGTTTCGCGTTCCCTTCATGCCTCAATACTTTAATTCGTCTAATCTGTAAATCAGGACCAGATGCCAATCTTTAGGCATCAATTCAAACTCCATGTTATGTGTATATTTTGCCACAGCTCATAGCTGATCAAGTCTTGCAGGCTCAGACACTTTAAAATGGATACATGCAAGGGTGGACAAGGGTTGATAGATCTTCTCTTCCAATTTGTTTCCTCATTAATAACTTTAAAATGGCCGCAGTTACTACAACAAGCTATTTACCTTATAGTACAAACTCTACTGCCTCGATTGATATCAAAATGGCTCATCGGATAGCGATCGATGAGATTCCTTGCTCAAAAGAAGAAACCGCATGCTGTGCAACAGATTCATCCTACAAGTATTCAGAATTCAGATTTCTGAGACATCTGTAACACCACAATCAGAACTCATCAGTCAAATAGCTTATGAATTAACACCAGGACAATGATTTCACATTACGAATGCAATATATATTAAAAAAACACTCAATTGTCTATAGAGTAATGCTCGTCTGATAAAAAGATTAGTGCATCCAGGCGCTAGCAATTCTTTTCTGTTTCTTTCAGTTAACATGTATTTTCAAAAACACAACAATATGCTGCATCTTTTCCAATCGACACTTCAAGTAAAGAACCACAAGTTGAATTGCAGAAAAATCTTTTGTGCAGATCCTAGAATAAGATGTCATGGTTAACAGGGGCAACTTTTTGAGATTATCAGAGTGAATGTACAGCGAGATTGTTCATAACAGGTGTGGCTAACTCTACATCAAGCATAATATCTTTCCAAGTGAGAGAATCAAAAGCTAACATGACAGGAGTGACCAAATAATTTAATGGGACAGTGTATGTCATATTTTCTAAGAGTTTTGATAGGCAATGCAGTTTCAGATTAGTAATCAGAACACAGCAGGACACATTTTTTCCTCAACACTGAGAGTCAGGGCAGATATTTGTATTCAGGTCACAATTTTTGTTATATAGTGTTAATTTGCTAAAAAAAAAGAAACAGATCTTCAACATTCCAAGCATAAGCACCACGCGTTAATCTGCTTGGAACTCAAGTCAAGACAACAAGATAAATCTGCATCACCTTTGTTGTTAAGGTCAGCTTTGAGGATGCCATTTTTTGCTACATTGTCAACAGAGTTGCATCGGTTAGGCGTTTGGGGAGGCCTGGGTTGGGAAGGAGAGCAGGCATCATTTAGGTTCCAATGATCATTTAAGATTTGATCTCCAACCAGATGGCTTAAGTAGATGTCTAAGCTAGCAGAAGGCACCGCCACCTTTCTCTTGTTCTTGAACCTTCACCTAACAGGGTATGAGCACCAAATAACAAAGAAAAATAGACTGCTTGTACATTTATTTTGTTGCAATGAAAAGTATATGAACAATTTATGATACCTGTCTTTCTTCTTCTCAAAATATCTTTGTAAGGATGCTTTTCTGCTTGTAGAGCCTTCTAAAAAATTTTGAAAGGAAAAAAGGAAGAAGATAAGGAAGAGAAGAGTGGCTATCATACTGAAGGAAAATGGGGCGATGTCATTAATTATTAAACGCTAAACCAAGGAGGCAGATTAGAAAAGGAAAGGAGAATCAACCCAATGCCGACATGATAAGATGGTGCTACCATCAACAAGCGTTGAAATTACACAGGGAATTGAAGTTTCAATAACATCTCACATAATGAATTGGGATGGGGTTCTTGTTTCCACACATAAGTATGATGGAACATAAATAAGTTCAGAAAGATGTGCCACAAAATGTGAAGAGATTTTACTTAAAAATTTGAATCAAATCAATAAGGCAAGACTATGATTAAGATGCTTAACGTGGCAATATATGAGTAAGAGTTTGTGAAAAAAGGTGTGATAGAGATCTACCAATCAAACAAACAGGACTTTTTTATAAGATGACTAGTTTGAGTATTTACCTAGGTTGTCTTCACGAGCTATGTTGCTTTCTTCCAAGAGAAGCTGACCACTATCTGCCCCTTTCACTTAAAGTATAAGCATGACAACTAGTTAATAAAGGTTTGCGCTTCTGGATGAAAATGATTGCCATTTATCCAATAATATAAAAACAAAGCTTTAATTTGTGTGCACGGGTGTGTGGAGCCCTGAAATTCATAAGGAAATGAAACTGAACTCACGTAGGATTTGACTTGCAAACATAACAGTAATCTATAGCATCTAAAAAACACCTTAATACTACTCAATAACCAACCTGTTGGCAGGGTTGCAAAGTTCGCCACAATTGAATTTGGAGCAGCTTTGACACCTGGAGTTTCTAACTGGCATTGTAAAGGCCTTAATGTCGGAATTACATCTGAAGAAGCATCCTGAGGTGGAGCAAATGGGCTTGAAGCAAGATGCATTATTGCTTGCGCCTGCAAACAATCACTTTAGAAGGCCAATGTACTTTATATACACTGCACCGTATTTACAGAAAAGAAAGAGCTTTCATCACCTTGTCTCTCGGTACATCATCATAGACGTTTACCTTCCCACAGTAAAAAATTGTCATCTGTCCTGCTGATTCTTTTGCCATGCCTGTAGTTCTGACATATTAAAACAGATTTTTCAGTTTGTTGAACTTCAGCTACTGGTTTTTACCACAACATAGAGAAGTATCATCCAGGAGATTAAAATAATACTCCACAGTAATGCTAGTTGTGTGAGAGTCAGCTAGCATTACTTAAATCATAATTCGGAACATGAAGATTTCTTCAAAACACCACAATAGACAACGGAGAAGATCCTCTTAGTCCTAGCCAGAACAGCATCTAGCTAAAAGCTACGTCAATAGATCTATCAGCTAGATAATATATTCTCCTACAATGCTGGCAAAAAATTGTCTGCAGACTATATGCCGAAATAATGGCATGTGCTGGCATGCAGACTTCATAAAAGAGTCTCATCCCTAACTATTCTAATCTGACATCAGAATAGTCTCCAACTGATAGCTCAAACTTTCAAAAAAAACCTATACAATTAAGATGTCTAGTTCTATGATCACCATGTTTAGCGCCAACACCCTTTATCAAGCATGTTAATTCAGCTCTTCCGCTCAAATGGTGGCTTACAATAACATGCTATGCACAGAACAAAGTAATTTTATCAGAAAAAAGAAATGTTGATGAAGACGACACGGAAACCCAATAATTTTCTAAGTTCAAACCGATTTGAATCATCATGCTTTCAACTTTAGCCAAGACACAAACAAACATAACTACATTTTACTTCTCGACAACAGTAAAAATGCAATAAAACACCCCACACGTAACCAAAAACTAACAAGCAGGATTATACAAACATTATAGCGCCAAACAAAGTCAACAGTTGAAACACTGTTTTTGACTGCCCATCATGGTCTAGAACAATACATATTAATCCACACCAAAAGCAAGCACACACTATCCACATTTGAGTCAAACATGCCGGCGTTGGCAGTGTAATCATCATCACTTACTTGACTAACAAAATCAATAATAAGGTAATCATCATCACTAACATGACTAACAAAATCAATAATAAGTTTTTGCCCGCAGTAAGGATTTTTTTAAAAGAAAAAAAAAACAACAATAACAAGGCTGTCTTATGCATTACTAGCATAAACAAAAGAAGGAACAACCTCGGAGAAACCGATGCATTCTCGGTGACGGCGGCATGGACAGGAGGCAGAGGATCGGCAGGAACATCGGGATTTGAAGGATCATGTTGCCGGCACGGAACTGGCTCCTCGGCTGGCACCGAGATCGGCGTTTCAGCACTTGCTCCCCTCTCTGAAACAGAGGAATTTGGAGGGACCTACAAATACACATTATATATTCTAATTATAATTAAAAAAAAGAAGAAGACGACGAAGAAGAAGAAGATAAAGTAAAGCAGTCCTTAACCTTTTCATTTATTTAATAAAAATAAAATAGGAAAAGGAAAGACAGAGGGTTTAACGGCAGAGAGACGCACACGAGGAGTCTTATCAGGAGGATGAGGAGGAGGGCGGGGAATGTAGAGTCGTCGCCTTGGAGATTCAGTCTCCGGCGTCGCTTCGAGGAGTGTTTTGAGTGAAATCACTTGCTGTATTGCCTGCGATTTGTTCCACGACGGCCTTCTCATACCTATTTTTTTGTACGGACACCACCACCAACACGGGTTAAAACGACAGAAAACTCAGAAACAATGACTAGCTACTGCTATACGTAAGCTAGAGAGACCTTTTTCTTTGAGGTAACGGCGGCAATCTTCGCGAGTGAGCTGAGAAATATCATCTTCCGTTAGCTGGTGTAGCGGTTTGTCCAGAGCCGACCGGAAAACTGTCTCTCCCGGCTGCATGGTGTTTGATTTTGGGTCCGGTGATCGGTCACCGGAGCTTGCACGGATGGAGGACTTAGTGAGATTTTACACTTTCAAGTGGTATTTTGGTGAATATGTTGTACTTCAAGGGGTGACAAGGTTTTGGGAGAATGGGCAGGAGAGTGAGAGATGCGTGGAGGTAGAGGGGAGGCGTTTCTGTCGCGGCGTCTCACTCTCCAACTTTATTTTTAAAGGGGATTTTAAATTAAATTTGATTTGATTTATTATTTATTCGTGTCATCGATGTACTGCTACCCCAAGTCGCCACGTAACATGGTATGCCTTTTTACCATTGCCCCCACCTATCGCATATTTACGGCAGTAAAAGTTACTCCTCGGGATTTCAAACTAGTCCAACCATATTTTATTTGTAGAGAATTTATCAGAATCTTTAACATGACCGTCAAGATTAATAATTAAGACCGCCATTAACGTTAATATTAGCAAGAAAACTTTAACATTAATAATTCAACATCCGTGGACAGAAAACAACAGAAGAAGAAGAAAAGCCCTTTCTAACAGTATTTTTCAAAAACCTTGAGACTTCACCTTGTCTCTTAGTTTACATTTTATTAATGTTTCAAGGTACAAGAAACATAAATGTGCTATTGAAGTAACGAACACAAAACAAAATATAAATTAATTTTTTTTTTAATTCAAGTGAATTTCAATCTTTTCAAAACAAAAATATAAAAAATTATTTTTAGTATCTTTGTTTTATTTTAAACTCCAAAACCTGACTTTTATTTTGTTTCATTTAAAAATACTTTGAAATATTTTAAAAACCTCAGTAAAAATCTTTTCAAAACTAAAAAAAATAATCTATAATGATTTTGAAATACTAAAATCTAATTAAGTAGAAAATGTTTTTTATAAGTTTTGATTTACTTTTCATGATATATTCAAAATAAAACACTATTTTTATTGAATCACTATCTTTAAGATAAATTCATTGATATTAATATCGATATTTTTTATAGAAAAAATGTGATTTATAAATATTTTCTCTCTCTTCTCTTATGTTTTAGTGGCTTTCTCTCTTTGCTCTGAAAGTTAAAGGGTTGAAACAGAAAATAAATAAAATTTGGGATTGAAATATGAAACCCCAAAAAGCAAGAGCTAAAAAAAAAAAAAGTAAACAACTTTTGGGACTAAATTGTAGTTTATTCATGCTCCTTGAACAATGGAAAAGAAAAAAAATATGTTATAATTGATAATTATTATTGCATTAAATTTTTAATTGAAAAAATTGAATCCTACTTTACAAAATCAAGCATCAATATAATGTTAAGATTTTTTTTTATCACAAATAAAGATTTAGCATGGAAACCAAAATAAATTATTTAGACTAAAATAAGATGAATATCGTATAAAAGGATGAAACTAAAAATTAATATTTAATAATAATCAAATAATTATTAAAAATAAAAAAAATAATCAAGTTAAGCATGCTAGTTAATCCACAATGTCTATGAGCTAGAAGCCATGGAAAAATGAACAATTTTTTAGTATTTTTAGTGGCCAAGATGTTACCAGTCGATTACTTTTTATCTTTTCTTTCAATTTCTAACAACTTTCTCTCATCTTGATTTATAAGGAATAGAATATAAAATAAATGAATTTCAACTCTCTCATCTCAATTCATAAGGATTAGAATATAAAATAAATAAAGTTCATGACTAAAACATGAAACTCTAAAAAAAATTAAAAAAATAAAAAGTTTTAAAAATTAAATTGTAATTTTTAAAAGGTTATTTCACTAAATTTGTAAATTGAGACAATGGAAGGTAACTCATTAAATTCACAAACTGAATCATTGACTCTATAAAATTTAATAACTTAGTTTTTTTAAAATTATTTTTTATTTAACTAAATTTTTTGAAAAGCAAATCATACCACGATGCTGAAACATTTTTTTGATATCAATTTAATATTGAAATATTTTTTTATACCACAATAATCATATAAAAAATAAATTATCAATTTAAATATCCATAGACTCATTATATAAGGACCAAATTAAAAAAAATCAATAACTAAAAAAACTGAGTGAAATGAAAAGAAAAAAATATTATGAATTACTACTGAATCCACGGTATTAACGGGTGTAGAGAATCAATATTTTTTTCACAAATTTTAGCTTTATAATATAATAAAAATTAAATTAAAAAAAATCAATAACTAAAAAAATTAAAATAAAAAAAAAACACAATAATATATATTATTATTGTAATTAACAGCGCAAATAATGGTGAGAAAACAATATTTTTATAACTTTTAACTTTCAAAATATATATATAAAATGTGCTCGTCAGCCGCCAACAATAAAAATAAATAATTTTTTTACTTTTTTTTTTCTAGTGTTTCTAATAATTATAATTATAATGATCCTCCAAATTATCCTACGAGAGGATAAAAAATTGATGGTAAAACAATCGTCAGGCAACTTTATTCTTATTACATCTCTTAAAAGAGAAAAATGCAGTGCTAAGCTAACTAATATATTTATAGGCAAGTGTTTCGTTAAAAATGTAACGAATTGAAATTCAATAAAAATATTTAATCAAATATTAAACGCCCCTTTCACTTAGGCAGATGACATATACTTTTTTCTTTATTTGTTCTTGAATATAGAACACTAATCACTACATGGATTGATTGTACATTTGATCTTTAAACTATCATACTGCTTTATGTTATATACATTAAAATTATTAGTGTTATGTTAAAGAAGACTCCCTGATTTTCAAAATTAACAATTAGTATTAAGTGTGTATTTTAACCTTGATATAAATACAGGGATTAATTATTTTAGTAGAAGTTTATTGTGAAAATGCAAAAAGAAATAGAGGGAAACTTAAAGTTTTAAAAGAGAGAATAATTAATTTTGTAAAGATGGGGCAGAAAATTGAAGAAAGTGAATTTTTATAATGAAAAGGAATGTATCCCCAGGGGCACACAACGCCATGGCCATCCCTTTGAATTGGCCTAGAATCCGAGGCCCGTGAACACCACACGAACGATGGATTTCCCACCTCAACGGATCCAGCACTACTTTCTACTTGTTCGAACCCTAACTTTGCATCCCTTGGACACCAAACTACCTAATTATTAACAAAGTAATATATATATATAACTAGAGTTTTGATAATGGAACTCTTAATAAAATAAAAATATGTTATGGGCTACATATTAGAGAATAATATAAATTATATTTTAGTATCTCACCTAATAACTTAAATTTTTAGGTTGAAATAATTTTTTAATATTATATTAGAGCTTCAATAACCAAATGATTATAAATTTGAAACTCACAATCCTTTTTTATTTAATAAAAATTAAAGTATAAGGTGAAATATATCTATACAAATTTTAAGATAAAAAAACTTTTATTAAAAAAAATATATTAAAAAATAATATAAATTATATTTTATATTTTATCTAATAATTTAAATTTTTAGATTAAAATGATTCTTTATGCATGAATCACAAGTGGCATCCTTCATCCCTGCCAATGATACAAGTTGCAATTTATAGTCAAATTAAATAAAGTGAATATTATCAACTTGACGAAGATTTGAAAGCAGGATCCAGGATTGATGGAATAGGAGAGAGCTAAACTGCTGATCAAACATTAAACCTCATCCACAAGGAGAAAAAACCCTTATTGCATTACCTTCGCCATCCTTGTCTCTGCTATCCTAGTAGAGTTTACTGGTTTAAATTGCAAACTTGAATTTTCCACGTATCTTTCATCTGGTGCTTCATGAATTTTAACGTTTGGATTATGATCTAGCATTCTATAATTAATCCAAGAATGACTAGCATTGCCTTGGACATAAGCTTGACAGACCGATCAAGAGCAGGGTCTGATAATTAGTAGGCATCCATTGGCATCCTCGAGGAACGTAGCTCTAGTGGCTGATTGCTTTCCAGCACATTATAAGATTAATTCCAGTGAACTGAGAGATGCATGTTGCATGCACCAAGACAATTGTAGAGCCGGGTTTTAAAAGAAAAATGCAGGTCCTCTATCAACTGCTAGAGCAATGTCGTTGAGGATGGCTACGGGATGCTTTCCCCATCATGCTAGTAACTGGTGCTTGGTGAACTCAAACAAGTTGATCGCAGAATACTTATGGTTGCTCTGTTGTTGAACTATTCGTAAGCAAAAATATTCATATAAACAAAGGTAATTATAACAAATATACTAAAACCATGGGTGAATTCACTATTTGTCTATTCACCATTAGAGTGTCTAGTACTGTGGTGGTTTTTTTATTCTTCACGTAAAATTTAAATGATAGTTTAACTCAATTTATCATAGAATCAGCTTGCACACAACAATTTAATATTATTATTAAATCATATCATATAAGATTTAATAATAATATCAAATAATTCTTTACGACTTAAATTATTATTTTTAAACTTAAAAAAAAAAAAAAAAAACTTTGAACTGAACGTGTGTGTATATATATATAAGACATGCCCGGCCTGTAAACAAGTCAGATCTACGAGCACTTGGACTGTATATTCTTGGCCATCATTGACTGCTATACATGTGCAACGCTGTGTCTCCTGACTTTGGAATTCTCGCTCTGTAAGCTGCTGGGTTATCCCTGCAGATTGCGACCACCGCCTCCCATGGCAAATCTAAACAAGCTTTTCACATTGATATCCGTAATGAAACTTGTTATTCCAATGGGAAAGAGCCATTTCTTGTCTTCCTCTTTCTTCTTGCTACAAGCATATACGGGCACTCCAACCAGCAATTAGTACTAACGAGTTCTCACAACATGCCCATAAAATCTCTTTATGAAATACAGGTACTGTGCATCTGCCACACAACTTTAAACGAAAACAGCAGCATGGTTCAATGGTGTGATTAAAAGAACAAAATACGTTAATTTTTCTAAGGTGACCCCTACAGGACTTGGATCTCAAGTTCAACAAATTCCTTCTGCATATATATACTCGTGGACCTTCCTCCAGGTTTTCGGACTTCAATCTAGCTTCAGTTTTACTTTCTACGACCGAAAAAACAGATGCATCAACTCGCATGAGAAAAAGAGAGAGAGTATAATTTTGCCTTTTTCTTTTTCAGAAAAGAGACATCTAATATAACTTCCACTATAGAAAACTAAAGCAAAAGGTAGCGATCCTGCATATGCTTTCTTTTTTGTTGCGCAGAGATGCCTTTTGTGTTTAATAAAATAAATTTAAAAAATATATGAATCCATAAGTTGATAAAGAATTATTGACTCTAATTAAACACTAAAATGAAAAGATAATCTTTATTATAAAAGCAAAAGATAAATGGTATGCAAATATTTAATCTTCACTTTTCTTTTTAATTCAAATATTTTTTATTTACTTTAATATTAAAGGTTATTTTTTCCTTCTAGAAATAAATAATTTTATTTTTATAAATACACTATGCAAATACATTTTTTCTATCAAATATAAAAGAAAAAAGTTAAAAATAAATTATAATAATCTTTTTAAAACATTTTAAAATTAGAAAATAGTACAGTAGCCTCGGTCTGCTGGCAGTTTCTAGCCTAAAAAAGGCAAACCAGGTACGCAACAACGTTGTGAATGAATTTTCAAGTATCGTGATTTTTTTAATCGAGAAGCTTTAAGATGCTATTTGATAAAATAAATTAAAAATATATGAATCTATAAATTGAGAAAGAATTGTTAATTTTAATTAAAAAAATGAAATGAAAAGCTAATCTTTCTCCGAAAAGAAAAAAAATGAATGCATATACAAATATTTAACCTGGCTTTTCTTTTTAATTCATATATTTTTATTTACTTTTATTTTAGAGGTTATTTTTTCTTACCAAAAACAAATAATTTTTATTTCTATAAATACATCATGTAAATACAATTTATTTCTATCAAATATGAAAGGAAAAGGTTTAAAATATATTACAATAATCTCTTTTTGTAAAATAAAAATAAAAAATACATAAAAAAGAGTATTGATTAAATTGTTTCAAAAAAGGCTAGCTACCCAAGAGCCCATGCTTACGCAGGCTAATTCAATTTTTGTTTAAGGGGACATTATATCATCCAGTCCATATTGTTTCCTTTTATATATATATATTTATCTCACAATATGTCGTTCTTTATGGCATTTTATTAAAGTTTAAATTTGAGGATCTCAAAATTTTATTTTTTAATTTATTTTTATTCAAAAACGTAAAAATATATTTTAAAAGCTTTTTAAAACTCGTTTCCAACTACAAAACAACATGTAATCTCTCAAGTTATTAAAAAAATAAATAAATAAACTTTAACAATACCGACCTTTTTTTAATGCAATGTGAGCAGAAACTCACCAAACTCTAAAGAAATATAGAAATTCATTAATTCTTTTAATTTTTAATATTTTTGATTATTTTTTTAAATTAAAAATAAAAAAAATAAAATTTTCAACCAAAATATAAAATTTTTAAACTTATGCAAGAAAATACAAATTGAAAATCTCACACGCTATTTTTATTAAAAACAAATACTGGATAATTTCCTTTGCATTGAGGTGCGTGCTATTAAGTCACTTCGCACCTTCCTAAAAATTCTGCCTTCACTTTCCTCCCTTTTCTCTTTGACAGTGCCTTTTTATTCTTTTTTTCTTTTGCCTATGTCCTCAAAAAATCAACAAACTGTCCTTGAATATTTAGCCTCGTGTCCTTAGGTGTTAGCCCCCCCTGCCACGAAAAGTCATCGGCTAGCTTTTAATTTATGTAGTCCCTGCCTCGTCAAAAAGCTTTTATTATTTATAGCGTGTTTGAAATTACAATAGAGAATTTTTTAAAAGTATTTTTTATTTAAAAATATATTAATTTTTAATATTAGTACATAAATAACATATAATAATAATAATAAATATTAATTTAAAACTTTAAAAAAATTCAAAAAATCTTAAAAACAAGGTGGAATAGCAGCTAGAATAACCTATTCCACCGTTAATTTTAGCATGCGTAGTTCTTCTCTCTTGGAATTTTGCTTTTTTTTCTTATTGAGTTCCGTGTTATCACCTGTCCCATCACTCCACGCCTCTCATGTTTTTCACTCACTTTGCTGCTTTCTTTTTTGCCCTTTAATGGATTTTCTTTTGCCTGAACCACGCTTGGTCCTGGACCTCAACAATTAACAGAACTGCCACGAGCCAATAAAAAGAATTTCAGCCACTTTTTTTATAGGTTATGGTGGCGGTAAAGAACACCCTCAAGTAACATAAGTTCAGAGATTGATTGATATATTATGAAATGTTGAGATGTTGCTTAAAACAGAAGAACCTCAGGGAAGGTATTTATTTGAACATTAGTTACAATATTACATAAGTTACGATAGGTCCGAGGCCAACAAACATGGACGTATTTAGCAGCACTCTCTTCTTTAGTGTTTTGATAGCACCTTTACGGGAAGAGGAGAATTGCTCAACCGATTAATACATAGCCACTAGAGTTCATCAACGGACATAGCAGATAAACTTGAGCACGATGTCCCTTCACTTTTGTTCTGGACTGGATCAAGTGTTGCAGGAGAAAAATAATTAGGGTTTTGCAGAATTTTGTTGTAGTCCGTGTAGTTGCCTTTGAAAAAAGCCTCTAAAAAGGCGACAGAAACGCCACCTACAGTTCTTCTCATGGGATCCCTGCTAACCCCCCACCAAGACCCCTTGCATATCGCACGGGCTCCTTCCCCAATCAGACCTATATCGTCATCTAAAACGTCCATGTGGCCATAGTCTGTAGTAACAAAATGGCTACATGGAGGTTTGCACTCATTGAAAATCTCCGTGTGGCTCACCCCATCTGGAGCACACGTCTGCGGTAAGATGGGGAAGGCTGGCTCATTGCCTAATCCAGTACCAATTATGGTGACAGGAATCGAAAAGTTAAAAGAGCAAGATTCGTAATTGAGTATTTTGGGCTCCATCTGATTATTTTTGGAAGTCCCCACAACGGGGTCTACTCCTATCAGCGCTGAAATGTTGATGTCTAAGGAAACATCGGCAAGTCCAAGTGCAAGAGCAAATGCAATGTATCCACCCCTACTGTGGCCTGCAAGAGCAAGGTTGTGCATTTCCCCTTCAATATCTTCAGGTAGCACACACCGGAGACCTGAGGGCAGCCAGTTTGCCACTTCTGCTGCCAAGTCAAGCTCGACTTGTCCGCTAGGTGGCATCAATCCGTATAACTAAGGATCAAAACTCCAATGTCAGGTCAATCTTCACAGAGAATATTTCTTCATCAAAATTAGACAAAAATAAAATACATGGAACAGCATATATCCATGGTAGGCTGCAGATTTATTAAAAGTTATACATGAAACTCATGAAGAATGAATCGATTTGTATAGTATGTTTGGATGTATTAAGAAAGGACATGGAAAAAGGAGTACCTGCGGTGCGACCACTATGTATCCATGAGAAGAGATGAATTTGAAAACATCAGTGTACAAAGAGTTATGGCAGCCTGTGCCGTGGTGAAACAAGATGACAGGATACGTGCCCTTTTCTTCTGGCCTAAAAATCAACAAGGATCTAGGAGGTGAACAGCTAGAGGCTGTTCCTACATCAGATTGTATTGGGTGAAAATTTCCTGTTTCGAAAACACTAACTTCTGCCAAAACAGAGTGATCAGCTTCAGACGCTAGTGTTGGCAAAACAGGCTTAAATTCCAGCAGTACCGTTGCCAACAACGCTGCCAAAAGAAATACCAAGCGTGTGTCCATTTTCTTTCTGTGCATTAATTATCGTAGAGAGGTAGGCGAGAATGTAGACCGATCTCTGCCTGTTATATAAGGGGATGATCAGCGTCTTCCCCCTTTGAAAAGATTAACATTGTACGTCCTACTTTATTTGGACACGTTTATCATTCATGTACTACAAAGGAATAATAACTAGTTACGTATTACCAAAAAAAATTACTGGTTACGTAAGAGTATTAAAAGGTTTAATTTCAAAAAAATATCTCAACAATTCAAAATGACTTTTTTAATAAATAAAATTGTCTTTTATCATCCTTGGTAAACTCAATTCGAGAGTTGATCCAGCTAAAAAATTAAATTTTAAATTTTATAAATCTATCCAGATCAACTTAAAAAACCTAAGTTATTCAGGGGTTAAGTTAAGTTAAAGATAAAAAATAAATAAATAAAATAATAATAAAAAGATAAAATATGCAGAGTAAGGTCTCTTGATCTCATCACTATCTCATCACAAAGTTTATCTACCCTCTCTTTTATATCTTTTCCCTCTAAATTCTTGTGGTTTCTACATGCTTGAAAAACATTAGCTAGAGAGAGGGGGAGAGAGACAGAGAGAGAAAGAAACTTAATGATGGTCATAAAGTTTGCTTGTTCGATCGAGAAAGAGTACCAAACAATCCATACCGGGGAATATTTGAAGAAGGAAAAGCTTTCTTAGCGAAGTGGGAAGAGAAGTCTCGAGAATATGGCTCTAAACTTTTGATTCCCACTTTAACTGACAACTATGCGGTGTGGAACAACCAATTCCCTGCATGGTAAAGATTGTTCTTTCTTCGATTTCTGGATGCACCACTTTTACCTGTTACCTCTCTCTCTCTCTCTCTCCTGAAACTATGAGTTTGGTCCCATTTAACCTTCAATTTCCTTCAAGTTACAGTCATCAATGGTCAGGGCTAGAAGGAAGAAATAGGAACCCAACACCCACCCTTAAGATCTCCAAACCCAGATCGGTTTGCAATCATCTCAAACAAACCCAACTCCAAAACACTAGGTCTCATCCGGATCATAGGTTGACCCACTAGTTCAATCAGGTTTTTTTAGGTCATTGCACTGGCTGGGCTTTGATAAACCATAACTGGTCTAGCCACTAGGTCGACAGGTTCCTGGAATGACCCTCCAGGCCTGTCCAGGTTTAATAACTATATTTTTTACTATGATTATTGGATCATATTGACATCTTTTATATACTACGAGCATAGTTTTATAATTAGTCAAATTATTGTAACCATATGATGTCAAGATCATGCTAAAAAGGGCTTAAAATTTGTCGATTGAGATTTTTATTTTATTTTTCTAGTTATTTTTTATTCTATTTTTAATAAATGAGTATTATAATTT
The DNA here is from genome assembly GCF_000495115.2 of Populus euphratica. NCBI lineage: Eukaryota > Viridiplantae > Streptophyta > Magnoliopsida > Malpighiales > Salicaceae > Populus > Populus euphratica. The sequence goes on from NW_011499892.1 coordinate 644,595, forward strand.
TATTTAGGCTTCATTATCTAGGTCACTTTTAACTACATTTTAAAACATTTATATGTTATTTTCAAAATAATTTTTAGATTTTTTTATTTAAAATTTTTCTTTATAGTTTAAGGTTGTAATTTTAAAGTTTAAGAAATCTTAATTTATTATCACTATACACTACATTAATTACTATTAGAGTAGGTTTGCTGGTTCAATGGACAAAACATTAACAACATCTTTCTAGCTCATGATGAAGGAGTGGAGGCTATTTAGGGTGTTTTGATGGTTTAAGAGGCAGCATGGAGAACCCTAACACGAAGATATAATCAGTTGGATCAATTACCAAAGATAGTGAAGAGAAGATGGCATGCGAAGAGACCTAAAAAGGGTAGACCGAAACCTAAATGTATTCCTTCAAACCCATATATGCATCATATCAATATGAAAAGTGATGTTTATAATAGGTGATGCATAAAAAAATTATTAATTTAAGAGTTATTATAAGATTATTACAAAGAGATTTTATACTAGTCATATAAGCAATTATATTGTCTTTTGTTTAATTTTCTCAACTAGAAAGTCAATTAAACCTGTTAGCTAAATCAAAAGGACAAGTGAAAGATAAGGAGGTAAAGCCCTTAATAGATAAGGTTAAGATGATTGATGATGTTCTGTTATTGATGTTCTAATCAATAGAAATGAGTTGGAAAGGATTTCATTCTTGACTTATAAACACACATTTAATGTTTCAGCTCTAGTGACCAAAGTTATAATGGTGAATCAATTCATCCAACTATAAATTATATTTTTAACGAAGTAGAAGAGTAATAACTATTGTTATTCTTAGAGGAATTGGCACTGAAATAACTCGAATGGTTAATGTTCTAATATTATTAGAAGACATTGAGAAACCTCGTGAAACTTTATAAGTTCTAACTATTAAAGAAATGAAAAAAAATTAAGGCAAAATAAACTAAAGATTTAGTAATGTTTGTCGCACTCGACATCTTGACGGTCTTAAAAAATAATTCAGTGAAAAGAACAGATTTCTGGCATCTTGTTCTTTGATAGAAAAAAGATCTTGTTTAAGGAGTCGCCACTTAGTATTATAGTTATTAGGAACCTTAATTGGTCAACAAAGATTTTATGGTATAAGACTGGTTACATAAAAAGAAAAGATATTATCACCATTTAAACGTCCTGTCTGAAACTAGATGACATTGCTTGTTTTGTCTTAAATTATTAACAGTTTGTTGGTTTATGCTATGATGATTTACTTGTAATGTTCCTTATTTTGATGTCAGTGAATATTCAACTACAGATACTTTTAACCGTGACATTGGTAAATATTATGTAGCTAGAAATAAAATAAAAATAAATGATATTCCTAAATTTGATGTTAGTGAATAAACCAGCAAAATAATTGTAAATCAATGCACGCATATTTTTTTTTAAAAAAATATATTTTAAGACTAGGTCGAACCTAGCTCGTACAAGATTGGGCTGGACCTAGCCAGTGACCCTACCAAGTAGCAGGCATGTGCGATGCTTGCTACAATAACAAAGGAATTATAATTCACTACTACAGTAGCAAATGAATTATAATTCACAACTACTGTAGCAATGTATTAAAATGCAAAAGAAAACGGGGAGCTTACCTGGATGCAGGAACAAAGATGATAATGAAGGCGTGGTGGCTAGCTGTTCTTTTCTCCTCTGTTTTTTTTCTTTTATGAATTAAAATGCAAAGAAAAACGGGGAGCTTACCTGGATGTAGGAATGAAGATGATGACAAAGGCGTAGTAGCCAATTGTTCTTTTCACCTCTGTTTTTTTTCTTTTGCTTTCTTTATTTCCTGGTTTGCTTGTATCCGTTCACCTCTGCTTGCATTTCCAGCCTCCTTTGTTTCCTTATTTGTTCACTGTCCCTCGGTTTGTTCTATTCTTTTCTAGTTGGATCTTAGCTCTGTTTTTCTAGCTTTTTTGTTTTTTGTTTTTCCTTCAATTCAGCCTCCCTGGTCTTATGATGTTCATCTTCGTGCATCCCGTCTTTTTTTTTAGCCCTGTCATTTTAGTTCCTCCTAGTCGGTGTTATTAAACCCGACCCGGCCCTACTGGTTGACCCGGGACCCGGTCGACCCGAGATCTAGACCGGTCCGGGCAACCCGAGTGGGACCCGAACTATATATACTAACTTGTCTCAAGAAAATTAGGAAAGTAAAATAAAAACTAAATTTTTACCCTAATTTCTTTCTTTGTAGTTCGAACAATCAAATTATATTCTTCTGCTTGTATCTTTTATTGGTCACTCCGCCAGATTTCTCTATTTTTTTCTTTTAATATTCTAGCCCCTCCCCTTACTGGATTTGTCATGGTCTTGTAAAAGCTGCAACCTGCACCAGTTGCCCGAAACAAAAGAGAAGCCAGATTTCACTGTTATAAGCCAGGTTCTTCATCTTTTTACAATATTACAGCTGCTAAATTGAGTTAATTGTTACAGAGAAAGATTATTAAACTAATATTATTACTGCCTGTTATTTGCACTTAATTTTATATATTTTCCATTGTTTTGATTTGATTTGTTTTATTTAAATCATAAACTTAACCTTCAAACATGAATGCACGTGAATGTTGGCTTATTTTGGTAGTAGATTAATTGACTTAATTAATTCTTTATCATTTAATTTCATAAATTAATTATTCTAAATTTGTTTTGTGGCTGAAAGTATATGCTAATTATTTGCCTTTCATAGTTCTTGAAACTTCAGAGAGTAAGCTAGAGCCAACATAGTAAGCTCTTGTTTCTCTGTAAAACAGTTATGCTCATTATGTCTCATTCATGTTGATTTGGTTTTTGTCTTTTATGATATGATTATTGATTAGCCAATTAATCACAATAATATGGTCTGAATATAACACTTCCTGATCTAACACCATATTGAATAATTACTTCTAGTTCATGTTCTAAATTATTGTTCATCAATAATGTTTGGTGTGTCTAGCTATTCATCATGTGATAGATTAATTATTTTGGAACTATTATATCCTTAAATCTGAATTATTAGTTGAACATGATTAATGCATTCTTTCTTCTGAAATATGCTGTCACATTACTAATTCAAGTTTTTTCATATGCATTGCATACTGCCAGTACCACTTCCAATATATGCAACCTTTTTATTCATCTTGTTAGTTTGATTTGATTTACTATAGGTTTGTAAAATGGTTTCTCAATATGGTAGCACTTCAAATAACACTCCTTCAACTACTCAATCATCTGAACCTTCAATTTCCATATCAACATCAAGTGGTATAAGAGGAAAAACATATTTGGCATGGGGTTATTGCAGAGAAGCTCCTGAACTTAGTGTGGGATGCAAGAAAACCAAATTAGTGTGTTTATCTTATGCCAACGTTTTTACGGGTGGAGGCATTAATCGATTCAAGCAACATTTAGTTGGAACTAAAGGAGAAGTGGAACAATGCTGTAAATATCCTCCGGATGTTCGTCATCAAATGCTTCTGAATCTTCAGGGGAATGTTGAAAAGAAAAGAAGAGCTAGAGAAATGGAAGCAGATTATAAAGGAGAAGTGGAACAATGCTGTAAATATCCTCCGGATTTCAATCCATATAGCGTTAAACAAAGAGAACATGAGGAGAGGATGATTAGATAATTAGAAGATGATTATAAAGGCGATGATGATGATAATGACGATAATGATGTTGAAGCTGATGGTAAGAAGCTAATGTTACCACCGAAGGTTGCCAATAAAGGAAAGAGTAAAATCACTGGTACTGTTAAACAATCATCTACAAGTTGTGGAAAACATAAAGAAAATAGAACATTAGGGGCATATTTTATTCCAAGAACTACTCATGGTGCTCAAAAGTCTATCCAAAGTTGTTGGAAAAACAAAGAAGCTATCGAACGATGTGATCTTGCTATAGCAAAATGGATGGTTGATGCATGTGTGTCATTCAATACTGCAAACTCTGTTTACTATCAGTATGCTATAGATGGTATAACAGTCATGGGTCCTCGTTATAAAGGACCAAATTTTCATGCTCTTCGTGGTTATTACCTAGCAAATGCGGTTGATGAAGTGAAGATTTTTGTTGAGAGTTATCGAGAAACTTGGAAGAAGACCGGTTGCATATTAATGGCTGATGGATGGACAGATTAAAAGAGGAGAACTTTAATTAATTTCTTAGTATATTGCCCTAAAGGAACTATTTTTTTTTTAAATAGTTGATGCATCAGAGGCCTCAAAGACTGCTGTGTTGTTGCATAAATTATTTAGAGAGGTTATTTTATTTATTGGGCCTGAAAATATTATGCATATGGTGACTGATAATGCTTCTAATTATGTTGCTGCTTGCAAGTTGTTGGTGGAAGAATTTCCTTCAATATTTTGGTCTCCATGTGTTGCTCATTGCATCAACCTCATACTCCAAGATGTTGGTAAGCTACAGTCAGCTTGTTCTATTGTTGATCATGCTTCTAGTATTACAAAGTATATTTATAATCATTGTTATCCACTATATTTGATGAGAAAGTTCACTGGAGGGAAAGAAATACTTCGACCTGCTCCTACTCGCTTTGCTACTAATTTCATAACTTTGCAAAACATTTTAGTACACAAAGATAATTTAAGAGCTATGGTGACATCTAGAGAATAGGTCTCCTCTGCTTATGCTAAAGATAGCAAAGGAAAAAGGTTTGTTGATAGTGTATTGAACTCTACATTTTAGGAAGAATGTGCATCAATTGTACGAATGACCGAACCATTGGTTCGAGTTCTCCGAATTGTTGATAGTGATGATAGACCTGCTATGGGATATTTATATGAGGCTATCCATTCTGCAAAGGAAGAAATGTTGAGGAGATTTCAAAAGAAAAGAACTAAGGTGCAACCTTTTATAGACATCATTAATAATAGATGGGATGGACAATTATATAGGAAGCTTTATGCAGCAGGATTTTGGTTGAATCCTCGATTTCAGTATGATGTCAATCTAATGGATAGATATATAAACACCATTTCTGGACTTCTAGATGTTGTTGAGAAGTATGCAAATGGAAATACAATTTTACTAAGCAAGCTTACAAGTGAAATGAAGTTGTTTAGGAATGCAGAACATGACTTTAGTAAAGTGTCTGCGAAAAATGATCGCACCCTTTTACCTCCAGGTATATTATTATTTTCATATTCAATGTAATTTAAAAATATTATCTTGATATAATATAACTTATTAATTTTATATATAGATGAATGGTGGGTGTTATATGGAACTTGTGCTCCAAATCTTCAAAAGCTAGTTATACGAGTTTGAAGTCAAACTTGTAGTTCTTCAAGATGCGAAAGGAATTGGAGTATTTTTTAGCACATCCACTCTAAAAAAAGAAATCGATTGGAGCATCAGAGACTTAATGATCTAGTTTATGTCCATTATAATCTGAGATTAAAACAAAAGTATTTTCTTTTCTCTAATTCTTAAAAAGTTATTTATATTATTACATAGCATCATTGATACTTATATTGTGTACCTTAACTTTGATTTTATAGAAATTATTGGTAAGGACAGAATTATGATCCAATTAATTTTGAGGTATTTTGTGACATTGAAAATTGGATAGTAGAAGATGACCCATCATCTTTAACAACTGAAGAAATAGAGATCTTTCGTCGTGATTTATCAATTATGACTATTCAAGATACTTTAAATGAAGGTAATGGAAGATTTGATCTTTCACTTTGTGTCATGACTATAATGTTTATTGATTAAGTATGTTTCAATTATAGATTTGATAAATATAAATGAGATTGAAGATGACTGTGATGATGAAGATACACAAGAGCATGATGATGTTTCAATAGGCATTAATAAGGTTGGCTCAATTCCATTGATATTTGATTTAAATTTTGCTCCTATGGATATTGAAGAACTTGATGCCTATATTCAACCAAAGTAAAGATGTTGTGTAGAAAAAGTGTGGTTATTCCAATGAGGTCTTGTACTTTACCATTCTTTTTTTTTAATTATATTAGTGTTAAGTGTTCAACATATTCTAAAATCTTTTGTTTTCTTTATGCGGCTGAAGATGTTGACTTATGGATTCTAATGCAAAATGGAGTTAAAATGTTGATTTATGGATTCTAATGCAAACTAGAGTTTGAATGTTGTCACCTTATATCAATTATGTTAAATTATATATCTCTAGAATAACTTGTTATTTTATTATTCTTGTCTTTAAATTATGTTAAATGTTTGTTTATTTGAAGATAAATGCACCTTCTAATCTATTGATGCTAATTAATTATGATACTATATATGTTAATGTGATATTTTTTTATTAATTATGCTAGCATATATATTAATGTGATATTTTATGTCAAAAAAACCATATTAATGTGTTTTTGTTCTTGATACGGGTTGACCCAGGTCAACCCACAAGACCCGTGACCCGGTCATTTTACGAGGTCAACTACCGGGTCGGGTCTGATAACTATGCTCCTAGTCTCTCTTTGTTCTTTCTCCCCTTTATGCCTCCTGTTTTTCTCTCCCCCTTGTGTTTATAGTCTCCTTTATTCCTTTGTATTTTTTTCTTCTCTTGGTTTATGGTCTTCTCTGGCTTTTGTAAAGCCAGAGAATGGCCTATGTTCGTGCATTCGTGCCTCAAGATAATGGGGCACGTTTGCTCCTGTCTTTAAGAAGAGTCGGCACTGTTGGCCATGATATCATGGTCTCCGAAGAGGGCGTCGTTGAGGATAATAGGCAACTGTACATTCCTGCAAAACTGACTCTTGGGATGAGGTAAAAGGCGATAAATAGTTTTATGACATGGAATCGTTTTCTACTCTGCAATGACAATTTAAGATTTCTTCACTGAAGTTCTAAAATTTTGTAATCAAGCCCCTTGGCAAATTGTAATTCGAACCTTCCATTTTAACATCATTTACAAAATGATCCTTGAACTTTAATTTCTTACAATTTTAACCCGAATCAGCCACAAACCTTGATATTTCTTCAATTAAGCTCTTAATTTCATTTCAAGTTCAATTAAGTCCTCAAAGTTCTAATTTATGTTGTCTTGGCCTAAATTTCAATTTATTCTTTATTTTTTTCATTTTATTTTTTCATTATCATTTTTTTTGTTTTTGTTTTTTTATAAAATAAAATAAAAAGAATAAAAAATTAAGTTATGACAAAATGAGTGTTAGAAAGAGTTGACAAACCAAAAACAATAGTTTCTAAGGTTGAGGTGAAACTAAAGGAACAACATGCATGAAGTCACTAAATATTCTAAAAACTTATAGGAACATAAAGGAGAGATGAAATATAAGGGATAATCTAAAATCAATTAGCAAATTAGGATTAAGCTAATCTAAAATCAATGAGAAAATTAAGATTAAATCAACTAATAAAAGCTAGAATAACTTTTCAAAATTACTTAAAAGGATGAAGTTGATGTCAAAGAGGAAAAAGAGAAATCTTATCTTTTTGAAGTTATAGGATATGTTTGCACATGGATGAAATGAAAGAAGATGAGGGATTGATTTGGTTGAATTTTTAGTAAAAGAAATTTAGTTTGTAAATATATTAAATTCAATGTTATATTTGAAGTATTTGTTATTTTGTTTGGAAGAGTTCAAGTTCCGATAATGAACTTGAGAACAAGTACATCGCATATAAGTGACAAGTGTCCTTTGATTTTTCCGACCCACTTGTTGTTTTTTTCTTCCCATTTTTTCATTACAAAAAGCATTTATTAAGATTATAAAAAATGTTAAGTAAATTATAAACAAGCAACACGTGTTTTTTTGACCTCGTTGGTCCCGTATGTTATTTTTCCTTCCCCCTGATTTTTTTTTAATTAGAGAAAGCATTCACTGAGATCACAAAAAAAAAATGAAAAATAAAAATAAAAAACTTAGTATAATAAAAAATGGAAGAAAAAACAACTTCACAATGGACACTGCTTGCATCGTGGCTTCGCATTGTTTTCATAAGCCTGTGAGTGGATAGTACTTGCATCGTGAACACTCCCATGAACAACAGGATCGTGCCCTAGCCGGGGTGATGGTACAAACTTTATTAAGGCGACATTTTTCTCTTAAAATTAGAGTAGACGAATTTACGAAATAATAAAAGAGAAACAATATTTACATGGTAGCATATTCCATGGATACAAGAGTTATAAGAGAAAGATTATACATTATTTATGTTTATGATGGTTGATCCAAAATAAATTAGTCAATCCCTTGGATTTCTTCAACAAATCTTGTGATTTATCTTCCTAAACCTCTTGATTATTGATTTTTTTTTTAATTTTTAAGGTTAATATATTTTTCAACACTCTATTTTAGCATGGATTATAACAAAGTGATTATATTACAATCACCACTATTATAATTAAAAAAAATCCAAATTCAACCCACAATAAAATTTCACCTACATCATAAACAAAATATAAATTAATTATAAGTTTGCTATAAAATTCTTAAGATTAAATAAATATTGATAAAAAAAACAAAAAAATCTAAATTTAAAATATTTTTTATTATAATATATGAAATTCATCATGTTAAGATGATTATAACAAAGTAATTATATTACAATCACTACTATTATAATTAAAAAACAACCAAATTCAATCCACAGTGAAATTTTATCTACATCATAAATAAAATATAAATTAATTATAAATTTATTATAAAATTCTCAAGATTAAATAAATATCGATAACAAAAAAAAATCTAAATTTAAAATACTTTTTGGTTTTAACATATGGAATTCATCATGTTAAGATTATTTTGTTTAAGAATATAATATTGTTTTAAAAAAATGTGTAAAGTTTCGTACTTTTTTATTCTTCACTTTAATCAAGCATCAAGATTAATTCTGATTCCAGAAGTTTCCTCTGGATCATGGTCCCAGATTGATGCGAAATGAAAAGGAATTGCATATTCAGGGAAGATGCTGCGGCAAAAGTCAATAGTTCCAATCACATTCGCGACTAACTGATTATACACGTGATACATGCACGTGATGAACCTTATCCTGACAACGATGGGCCAACCATTTGAATTTAATCGCAAATTTTGAATTCATGAAATCTTTCATGACTGGGATCTTGGGCTGGGTTAGGCTGGTTGATGAGCTTGATTTTTAGCTTCAAAAAACAAGTCCATTAAAATATTATAATGCTTAACTAAGTAGATACGTGTGAGCAGAATAGGAAGGAAAAAAAGTAAATTATCTAGATATAGTTTATACTAGAGTTGCCACCGGGGCATTATACCACGACCGGGTTAATATTTTTATGAAATAAATAAAGATATTTAGATAATATTAAAGTTAATCTATATTAATTTTATTAACAGTTATGAAATCAATATAACTTTAAAAAAAAATCTCAAATCTTAAAACTCAAAAATCAATAATTTAATAACAAAGAATAAAAAAAAAATCTTGCCAAACTAAAACAAAAAGAGAGAGACATTGAAGAAAAAAATCCAAGTTAAGTCAACTTAACTATAAAAACCAATCAAATGCGATATGAGATTAGATTTAAAAATAATTTTTTTTAAAAATGATCTAAAAAAACCGAAGTTAAACAACAAAAAATCTTGAGGTAACATGTGTTTAGTTGCACCCTGGATAACCCCGCATAAAGAAAAATGAAATAAATCATAATACTCAATTGTCAATAATTTAATGGTAAATAATAAAATCGAGATAAAAATAAAATTTAAAAAAACTAAGTCAACCCAGGTTAACTCAATTAATTTGTGACCTGAGATGTAAGACAAAAATTACCCAACAAAAAGGAAAGACGAACAAATCACGAAACTCAAAGCCTAATAAGTTAATGTCAAATAATAAAAAATAAAATAAAAATAAAAAATAATTAAAAAATTAAACTTAAACCAGGTTAATTATTGAAACTAGTGGACCGGGTCATGAGATATGGATTACCCAGTAAAAGACAAGCACAAAAAAATTACAAAGCAAAATTTTAAAAATTAAAAATTAAAACAATAATAATCAAACCTTTCATTGAAAACAATTGAAAGAAACTAATTAGAGATTAAATTGAAAAAAATAAATAAAAAAAAAAGGATTAGAAAGCAACAAAAAAAAGGACCAAAATTGAAAATAAAATAAAATTATACAAGATAAAATAAAAAAATAATATAAGGGATATAAAAATAATAATTAAAAAAATAAAGACAAGATTGAATACTATAATCAAATGAAATAAAATGGCAAGGAATTTAATTAACAAAAAAAACTTCAAAAAGTATTTAAATGAAAATAAATATAAATAAAAAAAATATGAACTAAATTCAAAATAAATACAAACTTAATAACATAATTCAATTTTAAAAAACTTGATACAAATACCAAGGCCTATAACCAAAAAAAAGAAAGGAGGAAAAAACTTCATAATTGCTGAACTGCCACTATCCTGGCCACACGCACTACTTCAGCAGCTTCGTCGCCACCTTACGCGTTGAAAGAGACAGTAATCGGCATTTTTTGACCGTTATAATACTCCCCGCATGCTATCACAGTGGCGTGCAGGACATAGACACGTTAACACGAGTATAACACTCCTCAACCTTTTAAAATTAATTTGTTAATATTTTAATAATGCAAATTACTAACCAATCCCTAAGGTCATATGAATATTATAGAGAAACCATGCTGCAAAAATGAAAACACCCTCCCAAGCGCACATAAGAATTTTTTAACTCAAAGGTTAAATATATAAAGACAAAAAAAACCCTCCTTGCAAGGTCAATTTTTTTTGCACCTTGAAGGGTACTAATATCATTTTACCATGTAAATAAATAAAAAGGACACAAAAGCCCCTTTACAAAAGCTAATTTTATTGTTTTTAAGAGCAACATGGTATTTTTTCCTGTATGTTTAAAAAAGTAAATGACTAAATTGTCCTTCATCAATTAACAAATATGATATGATATTTGTATCCTTAGAAAAACATCTTTACCCCTCTTACCAAGACAATTGTTAAAACAACTAATGTTCTGATGAATCCATCATCCTTCTCCTCACACTACATAACAAATAGTGGAGCACTTCTATCTTTTACCAAGGCAATGTTTGCAAACTGGAGACTTGGAGCTCCTTGGGCTTCTGGTTTTCTTGTTTCCACGGCATCCACCTCCCACAGGAACATAGGGCACCCTTTTGTTTTGTCATTGTCCAAACAGCTTTCTGAGAAGACTCTCTCGCCTTGCTTTATACGTCTACCACCCGATCTAAAGCTCCAGATTTTGGAGTTACTTCCTGCCATTGATGCAGAGAAAATGGTATGCGTTAGCTCGAAGGCTTAAGAATTGTTCCCCACTGGGCACGTTGGTGTTAAAGCAGAACTAATTAGAAAAAGAAATAGTTGGGCAGCAGTGAAGGGATTTTATACAGAAAAAATTGTGAAGTGAATTACTTGTGGATGAGCAGCCCCACTGGTACATCCCAAGATTGTGAAGTGAATTACTAGCCAAATTGATAAGGATTGCCAAATTTTATCTCATGAGGATATGGTAATAATTATTTTTTAAAATATTTTTTATTAAAAAAATATATTAAAATAAGATTTTTTTTAAAAAAAATATTTTTGATATTAGTATATTAAAATAATTTAAAAATATAAAAAATAATTAATTTAAAGCAAAAAACAAATAATTTTTTTTCAAAAATTCATTATTTTTTTAAATAAAAAAAAGTATACTCTTGAAACAGGATTAAATGCTTAATTAGTTGTGAAAAAATTGAGATACATGGGTTGCACTTACTAGCACAATCAACTAAATTTTTTTGTTGATTGGGCTGCTAGAAGTAGCATAACCAACAAAACTATGTTATTTCTAAAAAAATTTCTTATCAATACTAGTTTGAAAAATAATTTTACTCATTAAGCTATTTTCCAGAAAAAAAAATACTTTTATAATTTTAGGATATGTTGACAGTATAATATCAATTATTTTTGAAAATATTTTTTATTAAAAATATATTAAAATATTTTTTTTATTTTTAAAAAAATTATTTTTGATATCACTATATTAAAATGATCTAAAAATATAAAAAATTAATTTTAAATAAAAAAATATAATTATTTTAAAATACAAAAACAACCTCATAATTAAATTTCAAACTTTAATGGTGCCACTAAACTCAAAAGCTAGTAGCAAACTGTGCTAACAATGTTAGATATGTTTAAGAGATTAATTGACAAATTGTGAAATTGTATGACTTCAATGATATTTTTTTTAAATATACATATAGGTTTTTATGATTTATTTTTTTATATAATTTTTTAAAATAAAATTCAAAATATTTATGTATATATTTAATTAAATAAATCAAAAATTATTTATACAATAAAAAAATTATCAAGCCCAATCTCTACCTAATCAAAGTTAAGCCATCAAACATGTAACTTGGATAATTAATTCAATTAGGTTCAACCATGTTTTTTATATAATTTTTTTTTTATCTAAAGTAAACATTTATAAAATTAAAAACTAATAAAATATCAAAGTGATTAAAAAAATTAAACTAAAACCAATTATATTGCTTAATTATTAACTCCTCGATGCTTTGGAAAAAGAAGCATGTGAGGCGTCGTTTGTATTGCTTAGATTCTAGTGTTTTTAGTTACTGAAAAATCAAGCTGGTCTATTTTAAACCATGAAAAATCTATTTTCAACCATATTTGAAGTAAAAAAAAACACTTTAAACTTCTTCTAAAACATATGCATAACATCTAATAATTCAAAAATTGAATCTAAAACTCACAATTAACTTAAAATAAAAATTATTCTGGGTTCACATCTACTATTTCAAACAAATTTAAAGGAAAAAAAACACCTTGCATAAACTTTCTACGTCAAAAAAAACTTATTCATATTAAAATCACTTGTTTTCATTGCCAAAATTAGTTTCAATTGATAACTTTTTATTATTAGAATTTAGTCATTTTCCTTTTCTTTCTCAAACAAAAGATAAAAAATTAAAAAAAATGAAGTTTGTAACGAAAACTAAATTTCATAAATTACTAGGGATTTTAAGTTGATAATTTGAAAAGTTAGAAGATGAAACTCTACATTTAGCCTAAAGTTCTACTATCCCAATGAGACCTCTGTCGTCATCTAAGACGTCCAGGTGGCCATAATATGTAGTAACAAAATGGCTACATGGAGGTTTGCACTCATTGAAAATCTCCGTGTGGCTCACCCCATCTGGAGCACACGTCTGCGGTAAGATGGGGAAGGCTGGCTCATTGCCTAATCCAGTACCAATTATGGTGACAGGAATCGAAAAGTTAAAAGAGCAAGATTCGTAATTGAGTATTTTGGGCTCCATCTGATTATTTTTGGAAGTCCCCACAACGGGGTCTACTCCTATCAGCGCTGAAATGTTGATGTCTAAGGAAACATCGGCAAGTCCAAGTGCAAGAGCAAATGCAATGTATCCACCCCTACTGTGGCCTGCAAGAGCAAGGTTGTGCATTTCCCCTTCAATATCTTCAGGTAGCACACACCGGAGACCTGAGGGCAACCAGTTTGCCACTTCTGCTGCCAAGTCAAGCTCGACTTGTCCGCTAGGTGGCATCAATCCGTATAACTAAGGATCAAAACTCCAATGTCAGGTCAATCTTCACATAGAATATTTCTTCATCAAAATTAGACAAAAATAAAATACATGGAACAACATATATCCATGGGATGCTGCAGCTTTGTTAAAAGCTAGCTATACATGAAACTCATGAAGAATGAATCGATTTGTACAGTACGTTTGGATATATTAAGAAAGGACATGGAAAAAGGTGTACCTGCGGTGCGCCCCCTATGTATCCATGAGAAGAGATGAATTTGAAAACATCAGTGTACTTATAGTTATTTTTTGGAGTATTTTTTATATTAATATATCAAAATAATTTAAAAATATTAATTTAAAATAAATAAAAAATAAAAATATTTTAGATTTTTTTTAAAATACTTTTAAATAAAAAAATAAAAAAACAGGGCATAGAAGTTTTCCCTCGACAAAAGGACTGAGTTACAACTAGTTTAAACAACTAAGGATAGATAATATTTGTTGAATCTGCAAGGATAAAAAAACAAAAACAAAACATTAAGTAATCAATTGCATACAGGCAACATGCGTCATTTGACCTCGTCCCCGTTTTTTTATTTTTTCTTCCATTTTTTTATTATGGGAAGAATTACTGAAATTATGAAAAATTGAAAAAAAAACTAAATTTTTATAATTTCAATAAATACTTTCTTTAATAAAAGAAATGGAAGAAAAAATAACCAACAATTTATACAATTTACTTAACGCCTAAAAGCTCACACTAAACAAGGATAAATTAAGAAGTTTTGCCATTGACAGAAGTACTGAGTTATTAGCAAGTTTAAACAAGAAAGGTTAAATAATATTTGTTGAACCTACAAGGAATAAAGAATTAATTTCACGAAACTAAACGAAGATATTAACATCTTATCTGTTGGGAGGAAGAGGTTTGTTATTAATTATCAATATTAATTAATTCTGGAAAAGATACCGTTAGGAGGAAGAGGCTTCAACATCTTATCTGTTGTCTCTGTCCAGCATGAACAGAAGAAGAGGGTAACTCGTTTATTTTTTTTTTTGTTAAAACCGAAGTTGATACTTATTTTATTTTATTGGGCTGGTACAGGTTGGGCCTCAGTTATAGTTACCAACAACATTCTTCATTCAATTATATAAAGCCCAGATCCAAGAGCTAGACCCAATAACCAGTCCAGAGTCAGAAACACAGCTCAACATCATGCTCCATAGCTAAACAAACTCCTTTACAAAACGGAAACCTATGACCATTTTTAATAAAATTAAGTTACCATTTGTTTTTTAAAATATATAAAAATAATTTTGAAAAAATAATATTTTTTAATTTACTGATATAAAAAATTATTTTAATATATTTTTAAATAAAAAATATTTTAAATCATTACTATAAAACAAGAAAAGTCATCATTGCAAACACTCCATATTTCACAATTATAGCAGTGTTTGATATTGTATTTTGAATATGTTTTTTAAAATATTATTTTTTATTTTAAATTAATATATTTTTGATATTTTTATATCATTTTAATGTACTAATATCAAAAATAATTTTTAAAAAATAAAAAAATATTATTTTAATATATTTTAAAATAAAAAATACTTTAAAAAATAATTGTTACCATATTCTAAAACACCCTCAATATTAAACTGAGCACAATTGTTAGACAAATACTCTGACAGAGTGGCTTAACACGACCAAACTTTTAGGCACTCAATAACTACTCATTGGATGATAACAAAAGCTTCTAGTTTTCAAATGTAAAGAGTTTGAAGAACAGAGAGTTAGAGAAACAAGTTTTTTATTGAAGAGGGTTCACCTTAGAGGACTACTCTCCTGAGGTTCTGCCTTATAATGTTACACACTGCCTCTATTTATACTAATTTTTTAGGCTTTTGCTTACATCACTCATTACATAAGAAAGTACTAGAGCACACTTAATAATACACCCTTATGATACAAACGACAAGATAGTACAATACTAATATTAACTGAAAATAGGTTCATGATCTGGAGAGAGATTATGATCTGATAGGGTATCTTGATCTCGAGTAGTTTGGACTTGTAGGACCAACACATAGTCATCATCTGCAACCATTTCCAGCTCATGTGGTTCCAAAAGCGTTGGGATGCCCAAAATTATCTGCTTGAGTTTTTTATTTTTGTACTGCATTCGTAAGTCATGGATATGAACAGAATATTCAGGGTCGCAAAAATCATGGCCAAGTTCTTCATCAGGATCTGTTCCTTTAGGTCATAGTTCATCAGGAATAATGTTGTTCTTGAGGCATACTGTTTTTTGCACGGTCCGGAGTTCGGGGAGGTTTTCTAGGAAATGTTCGTACAGGAAGTATGAATGGGTTTTGTAGAAGGTAGCTTGTGGAAAACTTATAACCAGATTGTCTGTTGCGGCTTTGAAAGGCCTGTGAAATATGAAAATAGAGAACAGATGAGCAAAAACTTGCTTAACAAACTTATTTTGAGATGCATTCTGATATACTTCAATCCAACAAGTTTGTGGATGAGGCCATTGAGATTTTTTATGTTGGAGAAGGGAGACCCATTGTGTAGGGTTGTGGAACCAAGTGAGGAATTTCAAAATATAATTTCAAGAATCTGTTGGCCAAGAAGTCCGAAGAAGACTGGAAAGAAAGCAGTCGGTGGGAAACTCAATAGCAATATGGTACAGGTGACAGAGGTACTATAAGAAAAAGTAGAGTTCTTTAGGGAACATGCCGGAAGGTTTGAAGGTGAAAAGGTGGATAAAAAGATATTTGGGATGGATGCCTAAGCTTTGGAAACAAAAGGAAGACATATCATAGTTGAGAAGAAGGTAATCTTGGAGGCTAAACAGTTTGTCTTTGGCCTGTAGGTTAAGAGTGTGGTTAAGAATCATTTCTTGAGCAAGAGAGGGTAAATCATTTGTGGGGAAGTCTTGCTCAGGTGGAGGTGAATTGGAAGAGGAGGCCATAAGAATCAAGGGAATGAGGAGTGTTTGTGATTTAGGAGGTCTGGTCAGCATGACTAGGATCAAGTTCTTGGTTCCTTTTATATGCTCGACGGTGAAGGTGTACTTGAAAAACCACTTTGCTAATCTCAGAAGTTGTGGATGAGGAAGCATTTTGTGCTTGAACTGTAGCATTTTTGGAAAAGAGGAACAATCCATGATTACTATAAAGTGATAGGCTGGCCGGGGGGACTCGAATTTTTGGATGCCATACTTTACAGCTAAGATTTCTTTAAAAGTGGAGTGGTAGGGAGGTTCTAATTCCTTGAAGGACCCACCTTTGTATCCACATATGTGTCGGTGACCATCTTTATCTTCAAGGAGGAAAACACTCCAATACTTGTCACTAACATCAGTTTGGAGTATGCGTTGTCCTGTGGATGGAATAACTAAAGCAGGTAAATTTTATGTGGCCATCTTTAATTGTCTGACAGCTTGTGTCTGTTTTTCTGTCCAGGGGTCTGCATCTTTTTTAAGCATGAACTGAAGTAGCCTTGTCATCTGTACAATTCAGGGAATAAAATTTCAGAGGTATTGGATAATACCCAAAAACTGTTGGACTTGCTTTCTCGTGTGGGGGCTATCAGAAAATTTTTGGAGTTCTTCAGCTATATGGATGCCAGGTATATAAGCACCATCTACAAAAATCATGCCAAGAAATTCAATTTCCTTTTGGTAGATAAGCATCTTGGTTTCAGAAAGCATAATACCATGATGGTGCATGAGCTCTGCAAATTGCTTTAACAACGCAGCATGTGACTCCTCATCTTTTGAGAAAAGTAACACATCATCGATGTAGATTAAAGTTGATTGAAGCATAGGTTTATATACTTTAATCATGGCTTTTTGAAATAATGAGGGTGCCACTTTGAGACCAAAAGGTATAACTCGCCATTGATAATGATGGTCTAGTATACAGAAACCTGTTTTGTATCTATCTACAAGATGAATGCCAAGTTGCTAAAAGCCAGCTTTAAGATCAAATTTGGAGAACACTTTGGCATTGTAAAGGCATGAGAATAATGTCATGGTATTTAGCAAGGGGAACTTATCATCTTGTAAAAAATGAATCAAAGGCTGATAATTAATTACCAACCTGAGCTTGCCTCTTTTTTATTCAGACCTTTTATTAACATAAAAGGCTTCACAGGACCAGGGTGAGTCTGTAGGTTCAATTAATGCTTGAGCCTGTAATTGAGCACATTCCTCTTGAGCTAGTATCTTGTGCTTTGGATTCATTCCGGAGTGACTGGCTTTGGTGGGATTGATGTCTTCATTAAGCTTGAAAGGAAGCCTAATAAAAAATTGTGGATTTTGCCATTAGGGATGAGAACATTTAGCAAGAAATTTCTTATGAGAATTTGAACATGAGTGTTGGATTATTTGGGATTTAATGAGAGCAATATGATCTGTGAGGGAAGATTGGAGTTTATAGAGTGAAGGGGTAATTGTATATGGAAGAAAATGGGTTTTATACTGAATACCACCAGGAAGGATTCTGAATTTAGATTTGAAATAAACATCAAACCCAATAACTAAATCCTTTTCAGGTAAAGGAGAACCAAGAACATGGGTTTTGACAGAACATTGTGGTAGGATTTGGATGGTAATAGGTCTTTTAGTTTTGAGTTGGGTGCAAAAAACTTGATTGTCAGCAGCCCGAAAGTATTCTTTATGGGTGACCCAACAATGAAGAGGAAGAACTTTAGGGTTAAGAATGGTTCTATAGGCTCCTGTATCAAATAAAGCTATGGCTTTGATGGGCTTAACATATGTGGATGTAAGAATAATAACAGGGGCTCAAGGTATTGGGTGTGAAGGGGAACTAGTAGGTTGGGCTTCGTAAAGTTCATAGATCTCATCATCAGAACTTTCGTCTACAACAGCAGCTATGGTATCAGGAGTTAGCTCATCCGTAAAGGAGAATAGGGATTCAACTTCATCAGCATCGGGGTTGAACTTTGTATTTTGGGTTAGGAAATCAATTAACTTCAATGACTGAGCCTTCTTTTGTGGATAGGTTTTTGCAAAGTGACCCTTGCGCTTATAAATGAAGCATCGATTAAAGCTGGGAGTGAAATGCTTGGGGCGTTGAGTGCGGCGTCGTCTGAGGAACTCCCATTTCTTCTGGCGACCATTAAAAAAAGATCTATGGATTTTCTTGAAATGCTTCTTCTTTTTTAGGGAACAATTGCAATTAGCATTGTCGGAGCATTTAATCAGTAGATCTGGTCGTTTGCAAGCACAGAGCATAGTTTTAGCAGGCTGTAATAGCTTGGTAAAATATTTGTGATGATCGTATATTTTGTTGAGGGCTTCTAACACCTGATGAAAGATAGTACTGAGAGATTGGTTATCAATAACTTCTTTTCTGATTTTGAATAGTCTGAATGTTTCATCAACCAAATCCCTAGGTATGGATGCCAAAAAGGCATGCTTAAGGCTTGGATCATCAGGACCAGAGAGAATATGGTATCGTCGGCACATTTCTTTAAAATGTCTTTCAAGATCAGATCTTAAATAAAAACAACACTTCATCTTAAAGTACTCGTACCGTGCTATTTCTTTATCATTTAGAGCTTCTCCAAGGAATTCATAATGGAGCTAGCCCAAGGCTTCAAAAAGAGATGCACCATTCACAAATTATAGTTGCCGATAATCACCTAAAGCATGGAACCAATCCCATAAGATGCTAGAGAACTTTGCAGAGAATAGTTGTAATGCATCTCTAAGGGTTGCATCGTCCTTGAATATATAACTAGTTAGCCACGAATGAAATTCAAGGATTCTGTCTCGCCATTTTACTCGTAGAATATCATCTAGAGTAAAATATCCACCAGTATTTGGAGAATAGATATGAGGTTGATAATGGCGAAGATTAAGATTTACTTCATTATCACTGCTAACTGATTCATCTACACTAACTCTTGTGGTAGAGGTTGGAAGAGGCTCTGACAGAGTCCAGAAAGATTGAGGATCTGATAAATGTGCTGGAGGAGGATCAACCATTAATAATGGTGGCATGGAACAAGTGTCAGAAGAATCATCTTCAGTAAAAGATGCTTCAGAAGTTACAAGAGTGACATCATCAGGAGTCTCTTCTTTAGATGAATGAACAAGGGTTCATGAGTTAGGATTTTAGAAATAGTCTGGTGGGAACAAGTAGCAAGTAAAGACTAGATAGGGTTGGAAGGTTGAGTGTAAAAGAACCATGCATGTATACAAACTAAAAAAAGAAAAAAAGCTACACGTAAACTGGATCATCTATAAAACAACTAAAATAATTCAATATTAATGTCATCTTTATCCGAGTTAGGCATTATTCGTGAATACATGTAGGATTTAAAATTATAATTGTGTCACTTGATTTAAGAATTCATAAAAAAAAAATCTAGATTATTAAATCAGCTTTCATGGACTTAATTTAAATTATTGTTTTATTAAAATAAAATTATTTTTTAATAAATAATTAAAATTCTTGATGAAATTAATCAAATTTTATCATATCAATATTATTTTTTAACTCAATTTAAATTATAATTCAAATTAAACTCTGGACAACATATTTTTTGAATGGATCCGCATTGGATTTATGAACTATTTTATAACTATCTTAAACTAAACACAAATATTATAATTAATTAAATTTTAAAATCTATTCCCAAGAGCTATTTAAATTATGGAAGCTACGAAACCGATGTGTTTTTTCCCCTTCCTATTCCTTAGGCTACTCTTTTCATTTCTTTAATAAAGTCAAAATATATATATATAAAAAAGAAAGCAACGTAATTCCTTTTTTTTTACTTTTTAATTTTTTTATGGTTAAAAAAAATAGAAAAACTTAATCCATAAGCAACGTTCTCACAATACACGGACAGCTCAAATAATTTTTATTTTTTTTTAAAAAAAAAACCCGAGAACTCTAGACACCACCGGACAATCCACGTGTCAAGCAAAAAACTCCACGTATACTCCAACTTTCATTCCACGCGAAGTCCGCGACGTATCTTGAAGTTTCTCATCTCACCGAAGCCGCTCTTATTATCACCTCTTCCGTTCCCTCCCTCTCCACACTCAAAGCTCATTCCTTGACCCAAAAAAAAAAACTCGCTTTGTCCTTCACTTTCTCGGCATCCAAACACACTATTAGTAGAGAGAAAAGTTTTGAAGATGTGGAATCAGCCGTACAGGAAGAATGACTTGGAGGTCGGAGGAAGGCCGCTGTATCCAATGATGCTCGAAAGCCCGCAGCTCCGGTGGGCCTTCATTAGGAAAGTGTATTCAATCTTGGCTTTCCAGTTACTTTTAACAATCGCAGTGGCAGCCGTCGTTGTTTCTGTCCGGCCGATTGCTGTGTTCTTTTCGACCACTGGGGCTGGGCTGGGAGTTTATATACTGCTTATTCTCATGCCTCTTTTTAGTAAGTTTTTGAAACCAATACCATATTTTAAGTTTATTACTGTTAGGCGGTGAATTTAGTTTTTAATTATGGTTGATTTTGTGCAGCTTTGTTGCCTTTGTATTACTATCACCAGAAGCATCCAGTGAATTACATTCTGCTTGGGATTTTTACCATTTGTCTCGCCTTCGCTGTTGGCTTAACTTGTGCCTACACTGAAGGTAATTAAGTTTAATTTGATTTTGTGTCTTTATAAGTTTAATTAAGTCTTGGAATAGGATATTATTAGCTGGTAGCATACCAACTTTATGCCTGCAAAATTTCAATGTGTTCTAAGAGTCATGGTCTTAGCCTGTAAATTAGAGTTTATTACGATTCTAACGTTACAATCCTAAATTGTACAGTGAACTGAAAAGATTTTAATAAAATTAACAAATAATCAATTTATTGAAAAAATAAGTTACAACGTTGTTTAAAATTAAAAAAATAGCTAGGAAAAAAAATATATCCAGAACAACCGGCCCTATAGAGAACAGGGCATGTAGAATGCTCTGTTTAAATTTCAGCCCTTTGCTATCAGAGAAGTCAAAGGCATTTAGACTTTTTCTCGGACATGTTAGTCCGTGTCATTTTGCGTATGAATTTCTTACTGGGCTTGTGTATACATGACTAAAATAGTGAAATATATTTGGCGACACAGGAAAGGTTATTCTGGAGTCTGTGATTCTGACAACTGTGGTAGTTGTCAGTCTCACCCTGTACACATTCTGGGCAGCTAGGAGAGGCCATGATTTCAACTTCCTCGGCCCCTTCTTGTTCGGAGCAATCATGATCCTTATGATATTTGCTTTGATCCAGGTAATTTTAATCTTCAGCTTCTTCTGTTTTAGTATTCAAATCTTGATAACTTTTTTTTTTTTTTTGAATTTTCTGTTATGAATTTTCATGGCTTTATTTTTGTTTTCGAATCTTGATAACTTTTTTTTTTTTGAATTTTCTGTCATGAATTTTCATGGCTTTATTTTTGTTTTCTGGATGCAGATTTTATTTCCACTGGGTAGAATCTCTCTGATGATTTATGGGTGCTTGGCTTCAATCATATTCTGCGGATACATCATATATGATACAGACAACCTGATCAAGCGGCACGCTTATGATGAATACATTTGGGCGGCAGTGAGTTTGTATCTGGACATCATTAATCTCTTCCTCTCACTGCTAACCATCTTCAGAGCCGCTGATACCTAAGATCACTGTCCAGTTTTTGAACCTAAGATCATTTCTCAGCTTTGTCTCTCACGCGCATTCATTGAAATCAAATTGTTAACCTTGTAAAAAGCAGCTCTCTACTATACTATTTTCTTCCCTCTTTTCTCTTTTCCGCCGCTAGTCTCCTTCGTTTCAAGGCCGGATGTGAATGG
The DNA here is from genome assembly GCF_000495115.2 of Populus euphratica. Classification (NCBI taxonomy): domain Eukaryota; kingdom Viridiplantae; phylum Streptophyta; class Magnoliopsida; order Malpighiales; family Salicaceae; genus Populus; species Populus euphratica. The sequence goes on from NW_011499892.1 coordinate 667,046, forward strand.
CTTTATCACATGCGTATATATTAGTGACTTTTAATCGTAGATTTTTGCAGGGTTTTACGTCACAGTGGTTTACCTTTTACTAGTTTACTTGTTGTGGAAGTTTTCCATTTTATGTTCCTTTACTTCCTTGAAGAGGTCGTGAAGTAAACTGTATAGGACTTAAATTACGAGTCGTGGTCTCGTCTTGTCGTTAAAATTATGAATGGATCAAAATGTAAAGGTTCTTTCTAGACTAGCACGATAAGATAAAGTATTTTCCAACGCGTGTGTTGTGCATTGTTTACCATAATTCAAATTTCTGTTTGTTTATTGAAAATTGTTTTTTAAATAAATTTTAGAAAAATAAATTATTTTTTTGATATTTGATAATATAATAAAAAATAAATTAAAAAATATTTTTTAATATTTGATTATATTATGAAAAATAAGATAGGAAATAATTTATTAATGATTTATTTTTTAAAATTTATTAAAATACTGAGAAATAAATGAGAATAAAATTAAAAAAAATATAATTATATAAATTATCTTAAATAAAATAAATAATAATTAAAATAATAAAGATTAAATTTAACAAATAAAAAATTAAAAGATAAATAAATTAAAATAATAATAATTATCATTTTATAAATTATTTTAAATAAAATAAGTAATAATTAAAAAATAAGGATCAAATTTGATAGATAAAAAAATTCAATTAAAAAATAACAAGAAAAAAGTAAATAAGAATTATAAAAAATAAAGATCAAAGTTAATATAAAAACTAAATTCTAGGGGATAAAATTGAAATATATATATTTGAAAATTAAATTTGATATTATTAGTAAATAATATGATATTTTTAAATTTTTTATGAATTTTTTTAAAAAAATTCATTTAAAATAAAAGAAAAATATTTTTTTAAAAAATTAAATCAAATTTTTATTTGACTAAAAAATATTTTTATTGATCAATGTTTTTAATAATAAATAAACATAAAAAAATTTTAAAAGTAGTTTTTAGAAAATTATATTATGCAAACAAACTAGGTCTAAGTTAGTTTATTCTCTTAAAAGTCAACATTAATATTTTTTTTATAAAAAATTAAATGGAATGAAATAAAAAAAAATAAAGATATAAAAAAGATGACATGGCATAAAAAGGTAAGAAAGGAGGGAAAAAAGGTGCTGGGGACCCATTAGAATTCCGGTAATAACACTTTTAATATCATAAGAAAGATATTAACTAGACGAATTAACATATTATGGAAAATCAACTTCAAATCTTATGATGAAATGTCAGCAAATAAATATGTCGGTGTTATCATACAACATATGTAACTCACTACTAGCATATGAAAAGGCACACCTAACTTATGGCAGCTATTATATGTAATACATGCATGTATGCAACTACTTGTTACGTATATGCTACATGCACGATTACTTTAGTATTTTACTATCTCCTGGTGTGGGAAATAAGTTTGTTTATAGTACAGAAAAACTCCTTAAATTACCTTTAGTTTTAACTGGCTTGGGTTTTTCAACTGGCAACCACGTCTGAGAGGACGACGAACTGTGACAATAAATGTGCTTTCCCGTCTTACGATGGCTGCCGAGTGCTATGTTGATACGGATTGATGACCTGCTGGCTGTAATATATAAGTTTGGGAAAGTACAGGCTCGAGAAGGAATAGCAGACGTACACACGAGGGAAACCATCTAGAGGACGGAATGAAGCATAAAGCTATGCTTGAAAGGAAAACTCTTTCTCAAAGTATATTCCTTGCTGTATTTTTCTTATTCATAGAAAACTTGCCTTGATATTTCTGCTTCTTTGGCTTGTTGTTCTGCCGCATTTTTGCTTTCATTTTCTCACTGGAAAAACAACCTCTAACCTAAAACAGGAGGCACAAAATTGACCAATTCGGACAATGTGGATGAATCCCAGGCAGAGGAGAAATTTCGATGTTGGAGAATATCCAGCCGAACTGGACGGTCCAAGGTACCACTGGGTCTTCATTCGTAAAGTTTATACAATCATTGCTATACAACTGCTAGTCACTGTTGCGGTGGCAACCGCAGTTGTTTCAGTTCATTCCATTTCAAACTTCATCGTGCACACTAAGGTGGGATTGGCTGTCTATATAGCTATCATTGTTATCCCTTTTATTGGTATGTTCGCATTTTCAGAGCCATCAATTTCATCTTCATCTTGTTCTCTTTTTTGCTTGACGGGTTGATCTAATGTTTCGTTTGAATCTCTCCCAAAAAACCCCTGCAGTCTTGTGTCCATTATATTACTTTTACCAGCTACGCCCACTGAATTATCTTCTCCTTGGAGTTTTTACCACTGCTCTCGGATTTCTGGTCGGACTTACATGTGCGTTTACCAGTGGTAAGGGATACAAGTCTCTCTCTAGTCTTTGGTGTTCTGCTTATGAATAGAGTTGGGAGTTAATTTTGTATGATTAAATCTCCAGTTGTTTGATCATGGGACCATTACCAAGTAGTTTATATGATTCAAACTTTTGCTTCCACGTGTGGTGGGGCATGTTTGGTTAAAGTATTCCTTTTTAAACATTGCTGGAAGCAGTTCGAATCACGTAGAAGCCTTCTTTGATTCAATTAGGCTAATTTACTATAGGTTCCTGTGCTGGTTGATTCAACAATTGTATCACTGATAATATAATAAATGATGTGATAACAGGGAAGGTTATTTTGCAATCTGCCATCATAACTTTCACGGCCATGGTTATTCTCACTCTGTACACCTTCTGGGCGGCTAGGAGAGGTCATGATTTCAGCTTCCTCGGGCCTTTCTTGTCTGCTTCCCTGATTGCTCTTCTGGTGTTTGCTCTGATTCAGGTATATATACTTTCATCTTTGACTGCTTTCTTGAACTCAACGAGGTTGTTTTCCACAACTGATATTTATGCTGTTCATACAATGCAGATTTTCTTTCCCTTGGGTAGGATTTCTGTAATGATCTTTGGGTGCTTGGCATCGATCTTATTTTGCGGGTTCATAATATACGATACAGACAGCCTGATCAAACGTTATGCTTATGATGAGTACATTTGGGCTGCAGTCTCTTTGTACCTGGATATCATTAATCTTTTCCTTAGTATTCTAACTGTCTGCAGTGCCCAAGATTGCTAGGGCCATCACTTCTCCGTTTCTGTTTCTTTATGTATTCTAAGCCTTGAAGTGAATTTCTTAGAAACTGCACACTTTAATTCTCTACCGCAGTAATCTCTATAGTAGATTGACATTCGTTCAACTGCTTTTTGGCATTTTTTTTTAATGGTTTTGCAATGCAGAAAAGGCAGTCCAACTCATGGAAAGTCATTAGCATCCATCAATTAATTTTCACACCGTGAGGCAATCCAATTTTTCCAGAACTCATGTATGATGTTGCAGAAGAGCTTTCCAGTACCGATTCCAATAAGATATGGACCACAAGGAAAGAAAATTGCCTAGCAAAATCTAACGAAAGAAATTAGGCAAACCACGATTTTCATTTAAATAACACCATCTAATTGAAGTCAAATTCTCCTTCAACATGCTTTTTACTACAATACCTCTGCTTCCCCTGCTTCTGTCGAACTGAAGACAGAAAGCATGCACATGTTCCTTTTCATTCTCTCTCCCTACGTTCATTTCTAATTCCCAGAGGAAACCTCTTCAATTCCTAAATTTCACACCTCTCCATTTATATTTCCGAGAAGGATAAAACCAACAACAGTTCCACTATGTTCAGAAGCCTAGCAAATTAGTCAAAAAAACAAACTTATTGCCTTTAGTTATAGTGGAACTCTAAAATTGAAGAATTCTGTTTTTTCTTTGGGATACAGTAGAGAGAAGCCTCGAAACACCTTGAGTCCAGATATCGTGTTCCCTCTGGTTCTTGCACTCAAACTCCACGATGCCTCTAGCTAGTGTTTTCAGTCCAAAGTATCGACGATGATCTCCACCCTCTAACAAGTGTCTCCCTGGCCATGCTGGCATATCCTTGCAAACCTCCAACACAACATCTGCATCTCACAAGACATATCAGTATGAGAATTAGAATTACAATTTGTGGTCCTATGTAATTGGCAGAAAGGGTAGCAGGTTACTTTTTTTCTTTTTGGTGATAGTCCCTGCAACATGTCTGCTCTTCATCTTTAGCATCACCTACATTGAGACAACATCATTTCAAGTGAAACAGGTGGGAATCGGAAAGCAATTAATAAAGATTTTTAAACAGAACACTTCAATGAGAAACCTCACCTGGCCTGTCCTGTGTAAGTATACAGAGACAATTTTCCAGTGCAGATCACCTGCAATGACAGTAATGTTAACTGTTTTATTTTGCTTTCTTCAAGAAAGGATATAAAATATAGAACTGCAACCAGATCAGTTGATGATTTAATATTCAGTTTTGAGGTGATAAAAGTAGCCATATTAGAGAAAAATATTGATTATTGTAAATTTACCTTGGCGGGTGCGTTTGAGAAGCTCACTGCCCCTGGCAAGAAATTCTACGCTACAAGCACCCAAAAAATTATCTCCATTGACAAGCTCACCGCTGTAGCTTCGGTTATGATGTCCATTATTTCCTGCACCACAGATTCCAGTGCATCTCTCTATAGGTATTGCCGCTGCAACATTTAAAACATCCTTTAATGCTCTTGCCTTCAAGGTTGCTGCCCCACGTAGAGCTGCACGATAAAGGAAAATAACCATCCTTGAATGCCTATTAATTTTCACCCAGAAGTACTTTAAGATTAAGGGACTGTAGAAGCTGTAACAGTATTTCATGGCCATGAGGTTCATAAACTTCTGTCATAAAAATCATCGAGACTCCCCGAATTTTATCACATTTCCATACCAAAGTAGCTTCTAAAGGATGATCCTCAAGCAAGTCTAAACATCTAAAAATAGACTTAACCAGCTGACCAAACCAGTCAAGCAAAACTTCGCTGAACTATACATCATAAATTTTTTACTGACAAAATGTGCGCTAGAAATAGACAGTTCGCAGACATATTTTCAAAAATTTATCGTATACATAAAAGCGAACGTCATTACCAGTAGCTGCAGCTGCTGTAAGAGTGGTGATATCATCATGTGAATGAACATTCACAGCAGAGCTCACTACTGAAGCAAGATGGTCACGCTCAGCGCCCATAGCCTCAGCAGTCTCCACACACTGAGCAGCCACCAATGTAGCCGCAGATGCCACAGCCC
>NW_011499892.1:672301-725736 GCF_000495115.2 Populus euphratica
TTCGTGCTGCTGAAGCAGAAGCTGTGGCTGCTGCAATGGCTGCTATGGCAGAAGCCACCGCAGCAACTGAAACAGCTGCATGGAGCTGTGCATTCTGGGCTCTAGTTTCTTCTTTCTTTTTCTCTTTTCTGTCCTTCAACCACCTCCCAACTGTCTTGGCTCCACTCGGAGGGGCACCGCTGCCAGGTCCAGCACTGGCACGGCCGCCATTGAATAGGGGGTTCAAGGAGTTGTGAGAACGAAAATACTGCACGGAGAACGTATCGGTATCATCAGCAACAAAAGTGCATGCACACCTAGAGAGGCTATAAGTCATGTCATGTCAGCTTAAAACACACTAATTTCTGTTCATTTCCTCGAGGAAACAAAGTGAACTACGGTAAGCATGCTTACCGTTCCATCTGAATGGGTGATTATTTAGGGTAAATGGTGAAAGATTAGAAGGATCAGGCTATATAGATCCTACATTTCTTTTGTCAGTGTCGGAAAAATGTCACTTTGGTCACAAAATTCATGTCTCGAAATCACAAAAAAAACAGGAATTGCTTACGTATTCTAGAAGTAAAATAAAAGTAGTAAACTTCGCAGCATGTCCAAGTCAGAGCTTGCTTCAAATAAGCAAGACAAGCAAAATTTCTTGGGAAACTTGACGAGTCCAATTTCAACTTAATTTGCTTTCTGACCCCACTCCTTCAATCAACCTGCCTAGTTTTTACAAAGGCATCAATTCTCTTGATGGGAAACTTTGGAAGTTTGCGGGTACTTTTTTGACTAGCTGGATAGGTCTTCAGAATTTTTTCCCTTTTCGACGAATGCAACCGAGTCAAAGGACAACGTGAAAAGCTTTTCAAAATAATCATGCCCTGATGGTGTTCGTATGCATGGGTGTAAGGAACCAAGAAGAAAAATCATGTATAGTTAAGAAAAACATAATCATGATTAAGAAAATATTAACTTCAATGGTTAAGAAAAAACAAAAATATCACTAGAGTGCCCACTGAAATGTGGGAATGGAGTCCATGGACACAGCAGATAATCGTGCCCATGACTGCTAATGAGTAACAGCTCACCTCAGGTGGCAGCCTTTTTCTTTTTTGTGTTTTCTCTCTCTCTAAGATTATCAGGGAAGACCATAAATTCAACCTAGTCGCCGAGACACCTCAAAAATATATCAAGGAAAAAAAAAGTGTCATTGGAACAAGACAAAGGCGTCTCTCTGCGTATTCAGTACCGCTGTAAACTAAAGTGCTGGGACAAGAAAAAGATCTAGGCGTTATAGGGATAGGCAGAGTCAGAGAAAGGTGTGAGGTTGGTCTGCTTGTTATTGATGCCGTCTTCCTCTACCTTTCTTTTTCCTGACTATAGAACTCGAGAATTGTTTATAGGAGGAGAGGATAAGATAATATCAGATAAACTACAGCTCAATGACCTCTCATTAACCTCCGTATCCCTGCTTAAAATTTGGAAAAAAATGGAATAACATGGAATATCTTTAAGGAAGAAACATATATACAAAACCTTAACAATGTCTTCAAAATCATCAGAGGGTGAAATTGGGGGGCTGTCTGATTCTGTTAAGTTTAAAGGTCCACTGCTGTGAGAGAGCCTCCCTGAAGCCAATGGTGACACTTCCTACAACATCAAAAATAACTTAATTGTAAAGTCATGAACATTAAATAATGTCAGAGGAACATAAAAGAAGAGGGCGTTTTCCTTGTAGCTTTTGGAATTATTGTGGAGATTTTTTTAAATATTTTTTTATTTTTTAACATTTATTTTTTATATTAACGCATTAAAATAATCTTAAAAACATAAAAAAATGAATTTAAAAACACAATTTTTTTTTTCAAATTTATACGAAACACAGTTTGAGCTGTAGTAGCGGAAGAAACAAAAGAAATATTGCTGCAGGCTCGGCTGTAATCCGGCCTAAAGCAAAAGAAATTGGAGGTCGAAACTCTCCAATTTTGAAGGCGTTATCATATGGACTTACTGATTGTGACATGATACGCTCGAGTAAAAGCTGGGAAGTAGCGGAAGAAGCAAAAGAAAACTGATAATTAGCAGACGGATTGGTTTGCACAATCGCCTCGGTCATCTCACCAGTGACATCTTCAGGTATAGAAGAAGCAGTAGTACAAGTAGAGCTACTTGCAGACTTGTTAGAGGCCATGCTGGAGAGAGATTTTGAGACTTCAAGAGCCGAGACACTCCATGACCTTGACAAGAACTCCATTGGAAGTTTTGGGCTCTCTGGCAGCGGAATATTGCTGCAGAGCGGGCTGTAATCCGGCCTGCGAAGTTTGATAAGAGGGATCTCTTCCATAATGGCTGTGGAGTCAAGAAGAGAGTCTGTGGTTTTGAACTAGCAGCTAGTATTACTTATTTTGAGCAGCAAAGGTGGTAGGGGCTTAGGGGACAGATGCTTTATACCAAAGGGAGGCTATGGTTATCTCGCTTGTTGCTTTTTGTAAGTTTATGGTAATTTCAGGTCCACAGTAAATAAAGTGTTCACGTGGCATGATCATTGGAGCCCACTTCTGGGACCTCCATCACTCCTCCATGATTGGTTGAGCTAATTATCTAGATTATTTGCGATACTTTTTACTATTTTAATTTTTAAAAGTCATAACTCATAATTTTTTTATAACCAAATATTAGTAGATATTTTAGTGATGTAAATATAAAATTATCCTTATATATTGATTAACGACACACCTTTAAAATTATATTTTAGTTAAAAATACAGTTTTAATCATATCTAACTAAATTACTAAACATAACCTTAATGGTTAAGTGTAACAATTATTAAGTGTTTATTAGATAATTTCTTTTCAATTGTGTTTGAGTATGTTTAAAAATATTTTTGTTATAAAAAATTAAAAAATGAGATTTTTTAATTGTTTTGTTGATATATTGATATTTAAAATATAAACATATAAAAAATATTATTTTAAAATAATTTTAGTTAAAAGAACTTTTTAAAAATATTTCTCATTATAAAACCAAAATTACAATAAAATATGCTTACTGTTTCAAAAACATCTATCACGTTCAAGCGTTAAAAAGCTTTGAACTTTGTGATGGATGAAGGAAGGTTGCTTTTTTTAACTAGTGTTATAATTTTGGGGGATTATTTTTAAAAATATTTTTTATTTAAAAATATATTAAAATAATATTTTTTTTATTTTTAAATTTATATTTTACATTAGTTTATCAAAATATTTAAAAATAATTTAAAATAAAAACAAATAAAAAAAAGAAGTCGCAATTGCAATGAAATTTATTTATTTTTGTATTTAAAAAAAATTAAATTAATATTTTTTTAATATTTTCATATTATTTTTGATGGACTAATATTAAAAATAATTTATAAATAAAAAATATTATTTTTATATATATTTAAATAAAAACCATTTTAAAAAATAACAACACGAACACTATTCACCCTATAAAGAATTGGAAATGCGGTTCTTTGATACAAACAGATTCTGTATTCAAAGTTCGGAGATGGGGACACCCTGAGAGTTCTGAAGAAGGGCAGAAGGGGGAGAGGTCAAGGAGCACGTTTGATGGTGACCAATGTGATCATATGTGCTCCTTGGATGGGTCTCCTTAAGGTCTTGGCAACATCCCAGGCCGACAAGCTTAGAGGTCCGAACAAATTTTGGTGCACGGTCTTGCCTCTCCGGGCTTAGACACAAAGCTGCCGCCCTGCTCACCGAAGAGAAGCGAGACCGGAGCCAAATTGCGCGTGCCTACCTACGTCATCATTTCTCTTTTGATCTCAGCTCCTTGCAAAGGCCTGTCTCTGTGTTCTTTTTCCTTTTCCTTTTTTTTTTTTTTTTATTTTCTCGGATCGAAATCGAAAGCTCAAAATCAGAAAGAAGAAGAAAACCGGCTTTCTCTTTTATGAAAGGCGTCTCTACCGATTCTCGGCTTATGACCTCCACTGATGAAAGAGATGCGCTTTATTCCTTTTGCCCGCATTATTATGATCTCGGCCACCCTTTAGCTTTTCCCTTGCATCTCACACGTATTTCAAAGGTTAATCTAGCTTTATACTGCACCTTCAAAGCTCATTTACTCAGACGCCTAATTCTTTTTAATTTTACGGGAGATTAGATTTTCAAGCCCATCCCCTCCCTTTATTTCTTTTAAGGTGGGTGCTGCTAGGGGTAACTTTCATGTGCGACGGTGAAGTGCCCGGCACTCTGGCCCCAGCATAGCATTTCTTTACCCCAAAGATTTTGGGCAACGTTACCATAACAAAGAATAAGTAATTACAGCAACTTTTAATATATTTTTTCCGTTGAATATATAAATCTTAATTTATTTTTTGTTTACTTACACACCAGCTTTTTCAAGATATTCAAAGTATTTTACATTCAACTCACGTTAATTAATGCTCTGTTATTTAAAAATGTGCCCTTTTCTCCTCATGGCTAAATTATGATTTTGCCATTTTCTACTTTTTGTATAGTAAATACCTATATTATCCTTATATCCAAAAAAAAATTTGGCAGAAGATCTTGGAGGATTTTTTTTTAATTAAGGACTAAACTATAATTTTCTCATCTTCCAGCTCAACACATTTTTTAGAATTTCAATACTGATTTTTCTACATAATTCTTCTATATTTTCCTATTTTCTTTTAGTACTAAAATTTCTTAAGGTTTTATTCAAAATGCATCAAAGTTTATCAATTAAACAGACAAATACACACACATGAATTAATTCAAATAAACCCATAATATATATCAACTAACACATAAACCCTAATATTTTAAATAATTTATTGTAAAGAGAAGACGCAAGACAACATTACAAACACTCCCATAAAGTTAAAGAAAACTTACTAATGAAAAAGGAGTTGAATGTTCAATTTATAAGCTAAGGTTCCTAAAAAGACTTGCAAAAAAGAAAAAGAAATAGAAAAGGTAGTGTAAAACAAAGGAGTTAGAATATTGATGCGTATTGGAATAACACATCCACAAGGCTAGAAAAGATATAGGCAATTTGGGCTTCACCCAATGGATTGATAATAATAATAACTAGATGTCATGCATACATGATGCTGCAGACTAATGATATATTTATGTGTTGTTATAAATTTATAATAAAAAATTATATAGAAAAATATTATTACAATCTATAATGTTTCTAATAAAAAAAACTACAAAACTAAATTTTTAACCAAATTAATATTTAAAAAATAAAATGAACAAATAAAATTTTGAAAAAAATCATAATAAAAAATAAAAAGAGAAAAAACAATGCAGGAAACATTGTAACAATCTATAGTATTTCATGAGAAAATTTACAGTTGTAATTCTCAACTAGCTTAATATTAAAAATAATTGATACAGATAATTTTTTAAAAAAATATAATAAAAAAATTATATGGGGGAACACTATAGCAATCCACTGTATTTTAAAGAAAAAACTAAGAATTATTCTCAACCAGCTCAATATAAAAAAAATAAAATCGACAAAGACAATTCTGGACAAAAATAAAAAAAATGAAAAAAAAAACATGTGGGGAAACACTATAGCAATCTACGGTGTCTTGAAGAAAAAACTATAAAACTAAATTTTCAACCAACTTCATATTAAAAAAATAAAATCAACAAAAAATTCAAAAAAAAACACAAAAAATTGAAAAACAAAGAAAGAAGAAGACAATTTTGGAAGGGAAAAAAGCAAAAAAAAATTAAAAAAAAACATGTGGGGAAAATTAAAGCTTGATTCTCAACCAACTCAATATTTTAAAAAAATCAACAAAGATAATTTAAAAAAAACATGTGGAAAAACACAATACCAAAACAAAAATCATATGGGGAAACATTGTAATAATACACCGTGTTTTTTTTTAAAAAAAAACTACAAAGCATAATCAACAAAGACCATTTAAAAAAAAATTAAAAACCATGTAAAAAAATATTATAGTAATTCAAAATTAAATTTTCAACCATTTCAATATTAAAAAAATTTGACAAAGATAATTTCAAAAAAAAATAAAAAAGAAGATAATCTTAGGGGGGGGGGGGGAAGAAAAACATGTAAAGCTTGAAGAAAAACATGTAAAGCCTTAAAAAAAGGAAAAGAACAAAAATGTGAGGAAAAAAGGAAAGGATAAAAAATATGGGGGAAAGAAAACATGTGGCATAGAAAAAGCTACAGTACTTTTCCTATGCCTTTTAAAATATTAATTAATAATAATAATAATAATAATATATGAGTAATACTTAAAATAACTTATGGTCCTCAAATTATTTTTCTTGTTAAAATAAATTCAATGTCAAATTTAATTAGAATACTTATTAGCTCGATCAATCAAATAAGAGTATTTATTATATATTTTCTTCTCAAGTTACCATGTTGCTTCTTCACTTTAGTAACCTTTGGCTGAAACAATCTTTATAAATCAAAGTTTTTTAATTTGTTAATCCATCATTATTTTTTATTGAACATCATATAACATATCTTTTTGAAATTCAATTGTTTGTGGCTCCAATATATAAGATGGATCACAAAAGTACTTATGAAGTATAGATATATGAAACACTAAATGTACAAATGAGAAACTAGGTAGAAAAGCTAATTTATAAGTAGTTGCTCTCATTTTAACCCCTCGTAGGCTCGGGCTGTCATGCAAGAGCCCAGCATGTTGAGATTTAAACATTGCACTTGGATCCACTTTGATAATAAACTTGGGTTGTCATACCTAAGTTCAGTATGTTTGAGTTTAAACGACGTATTTGGACTCACTTTTAAACCCTTATGGACTCGAGCTATCACACCCAAAGGTAACGTGTTTGGGTTCAGGTACTGCACTCGAACATATTTTTACTTTTTGTGGGCTCAGGTTGTCATACATGAACTTAACATATTTGGGTCCAAGAACCACTTTCATTTTTCATGGGCTAGGGCTATCATTTCCGAGCTTAGCATGTTTGAGTTCAATCACCTTCTCAAGCCCAACACTCGTTATAAAATTTTTTAGGAATCCCATATGGGTCTTTCAATATTTTATATTAATCCAATACATATTATTTTGAGTAAAATATAATTCAAAATATCACAAGGATAAAATTAGATTCTAGTCCATTCTCTTCGCCAAATAACAAGACTCATGAACTATAAATATATAATGAGACCTTCAGAATAAAGGTTCACAATCTCTTTATTTTTTATTGCAAATATATTTTAGAGTATCTCTCTCTATATTATTGTATTTTTCTCTTTTTATTAAGTTATTGACTTTACCATTAGAGAGTACCAATCTCTACCATAAGAAATTTTTTGTAACTACTAGTTACCTTGGCCTACCAAACACTATGACTAATTGATTAACTGATTATCCAACCTGAAAATCCTAACTTTAAACTAATTAAATTTTATAGGATATCATCACAAAGTAATGAACGCATCAACAACTTAATGCCACAACATTTCTAAAAAGATAAATATATTCTTCCTAAAGTAAACTAACAACAACCACCTAATAATATATAATGGCCAATAATAGTTCCTCGTAATCTACAATGTCATGACACTCACAAAGACCAAACCGCTATATATTTATAGTTGTAAAAAAAACAAAGATATAAGACAATAACATATAAGTTCATATGAAATAGGCATTAAAATTTTTATTTGAGTGAATTTTAATAAATAAATTAAGCAAATAAATAATGAATTACTACCTTTTTTTATTAAAAATAAATAGTGAATTGAAAAATAGCAAAGATAGTTATAATTAGTCACAATAATGAGTTACAATCCATATTTGATTCAAGAAACTACTTTTTAATAAATAAATATATATAAAAAAACTAAAGAGCCTAGCTTTTCACTGTATGCATATTCACATTTCACTATGGATTAAAATAAAAAAAATTTAATAAATAACAACCAATGAAGTGAAGATTTGGTGGCAAAATAGTCTTTTCAATATGTTTATTTGACATCATCAAATTAGCCTGGGGTAAATTGGTTTCCTCACCATTTTTAGCACATTAAAATAACTTAATTACCCTTAAAATAAAATAATTTAAATTGGAATCCGAACTTTTTAGTGTTTTCATTTTCTTTTCAAAATGAACAATTACTAAAATACCCCCAGAAGCAAAATTAACTAAACTAGCTCGAGGAGCATTTTGTTTTAATTTTTCTTATGATTTTTTTTTTGTAATAATCAAGAGCACCGAGGAGAAATTCATTAGTTATATGTGTATTTGAAAAAAAATGGTTGACATATGCAATGAATGCGACATTGCATGAGTGATTCTTGCACTTTTCAAGTGACACATGCACAATCACTTATTTTCCAAACATGGACTTTTAGGATACCATTAAAAAGTACTCGACATGTCTTATATGCTTGGGAGGTGTGTGTAGGAAACGGACCACCAGTTTAGTGTCAACGCTTCTTTTTTTTTTTTTCCCTCTCTCTACCCCAATTCATATTCTTAACCCTCTAGTTTTTTGTACTAACACATCAATTTCGTTTTTCTTTGAATTTAATTATTGTTATTTTGATTAATATTTATTTTATTGAAATAATCTATAAAATTAGAATTTTATTTTTAAGGACTTTTTAATTTTTTAATTTATCAAATTTGCTCCTCATTCTTTTGATTGCTATTTCTTTTATCTTTTTCTTAATTTATTTTATTTTATTTTTTCATTCCATCCCTTATTATATTATATTATTTTTATATTATATCTGATCCTCATTCTTTTATTTTCTATTTGTTTTTCTATATAATTGATAATTTTTCCTCATGATTTTTATGGGTTTGCTTTCTATTAGAAAACTTGGTCTCATGACTCGAGTTATCAGTTTAAAAAGTTAGCTCGATTTGAGTTCAATTTGTTTTAGTTTTTTTTTTTAATTTTATTATTTTACAGTAACATATTGAGTTTTTAATTTAGTGATTTTTGTCGCTCTTTTTTCTATGGTATTATCACAATTTTATATCTTAAATTGAGAGTTAGACCAGTTAACCCCAATTAACTCATGCTTTTTTTCAAAATAATTTTAATTGATTTTTTTAGTTTTACCTTTCATTTTCTAGTTTGCTTGAAAGTTCACACCATTGTTTTATTTGTTTTCTTTTGTATAGGGTTATTTTGTCCTAACAAGAGAACTATGAGTTTGGTATATTAACTTTTTTTTTTTATTCTTTAACATTTGATTTATATGTAATTGAGTCTAAGATTTTTCTTTTTATTTTTTTATGAAGCTATTTCGTTCTAATTTATTTTTTGTTTTTTATCATATAAGATCATTTGGATTTTTTTTTAAAAATTTAATGGTATTTTTTATAATATTAATAAGAATTCATTGTTTCCAATTAATCATTATGTTTTTATTATTTATTTTTTTATAATTATATTATTAAATTAATTAAACTTATTGAATATATTCAAATTAATGATATAAATTTCAAAAAACATTTGCTTCTTTTAGAAATGCTATCATTGTTTTAGTATTATTTTTTTTTACAGTAGAAAAAATTTAACACAACTTGAATAGAGCGTAGAAGTGCGGGTCACTTATCTTTTTTTTTTTCCTCTCTATATATTCATTCCTTGCTAAAAAACATAATGAATATAAGAAGTCTTAGGATTTTGTAGCATACTAAAAGGCTTCCCTCTTGATAAGACATCAACCGCTTCGCTGACCTGAATGAATGATGTGATTTTTTGAAGGAGTTTTGACCTCGAGGACAACATTTTTATTGGCATCAATGATTTTCAGATATGAATGCCCATTTGAACAAGGATAGTTTTGATCACAAGATTTTATTTTATTTTTATGATTATGCATCTTTTAGTATATTGTGTGTTAATATTAAAAATAAATTTTAAAAATTAAAATATATATTATTTTAATATATTTTTTAAAAATATTTTAATCATTCTTACCTTTAACAAAGATGAAAATATTATTTTTTTGTACCTATTTTCTATCTTATTTTATATTGAAATGTCAATATTTTTTAAAAAATAATTAAAATAAAATTTTAATTTTTTAATAAAAATTAGACAAAATTTTTATTGAATTATATAACTATCAATCGACCGTTAAATTGGTTCTTGAAATAACAAAGAGAGGTAAAAGAACTATTTATTTATTCTTGATGGGAACTGCCTGAAGCTGAAACAGAAAGGCAGGGGAGGGTGTTTCACCTGTCGTTTTACCGCTCCAAATTTAAAGGCCCATTTCTTTAATTGCAATTCGAGCCTTATTGCATAAAAGGCCTATTTTATCCTGGCCTGCTTGTTACATGAAAATTGGGCTTTAACTAAAGGCCCAAATGTCCTATATTAATTCTCTTCTTCTTTGAACAGGCACTACCAATCCTGTTGAATCGTTGATGTTAGTGTCACTGTAAACTTTAAGGGGGAAAAGACATGAAGAGAGAGAGACGCAATCATGACAAAAGTTGAAAGCTCGTAGAGATGTAATCTTCCACAAAATATTTAAGAACAGTACGAATTGTATTTTTAAATATTACTTAATAATTTAAATTTTTGAATTGAATTAGTTATTTAATATGAAAAATTAAAAACAAAATATTATATACATTATATTTAAGAAAATACATGATAAAATAATATAAATTATATTTTTAACATCACCTTATATTTTAAACTTTTAAATTAAATTGTTTATTTGAGAATACCTTCTTTTTTTTTTGTTTCTGGATCGGACACAATTATGGGTACCTTTAAAACACCGCTAAGGGAGTGGCCAATTTCCTTTCTTTGAACTTCCATGGTGGCAGCCACAAGTCATGGGAGAAGGCAGACCATGCTCATCTTCAAGCTCTCCCCATCTATATTGCTCGCCAAACTAGAGTCGGCCAGTGCGGGCCAGTTTCCTCACTCTTGGAGTAGGTTTTGGAGATAAATCCAACACTAGGGTGTCTACTGTCTTGATAGGTCAACTCTAGATTGACGACGGTCATTCTTGTGGTCCTTAAAAGAGAAATAATGGAGGGCATGACCTACAGCCTACTCTGCAAGCAGGCCCAGAACTTTGTAAATGGGTTAGGCAGGTCGGTGATGCACGGGCTGCTACGTAGAGCATTGAAGTACTGAGCTTCAACACGTTTCATTTTCTCATAAGCGAAACTATGATGATCATCCTGTTGTCGAAGAAAACAGTTTAATAATTAAAGTTTTGATACTATATGAATAATTATTATATCACTCTCTAGCATGTTAAACATTTTCAATTCAAAAATTTTAATTCACAGAGGCTGCTAAATATATAGCATAACTGTTTTTTTTTTTTTTTGGCTACACCATGGAGGAAACCTTGTTATCCCTAGAATCCATATCATTTTTCTCATGATTTGAACTAGGGCTAACAAGTGAAAATTCCAAGTCTTAAATGAGGAGTTGTCCACCTAGAAACGCAACCTCTCATTTCTTCCTCCCTGGTATGAACTTGTTCATCAAATGTTCCCATTCACATCATACATGCCCATCTCTAATCCTTGTGTTTCCTTTCCTTTATCATTCACTAATAATATTCTACCGGGGATCCCTTGCTTTTAAATATTCTCTCCTCTGAGCAGTAGTTATCTTGTGCCTGATTTCAGGAGCCCTTCGTTTATTGTGTTATACTCTAGGTGAAAGCGATAGCTAGATACACTCGTAAGAAAGGAGGGCTTGATTGAAGATAGAAGCATATCAAATGTTGAGCTCAAAGAAATTAATGTGGAAAC
Source organism: Populus euphratica (assembly GCF_000495115.2). Taxonomy (NCBI): domain Eukaryota; kingdom Viridiplantae; phylum Streptophyta; class Magnoliopsida; order Malpighiales; family Salicaceae; genus Populus; species Populus euphratica. The sequence continues at coordinate 684,049 of NW_011499892.1, forward strand.
AATGACCACTAAAGAAATAAATTGATTGATTCTTCCACAAGGAAAGAAAGAAATTGAGAAGGCATTTACGCAGACACCTAATAGCTTCAACAGACTTGACTGCAGCATTCCTGATAAGGCGACGCACTTCTCTAATCCATACAGGAGGCAGAATTTGAGCAAATGACAACAAGTTGATTCACACGTGACTCCTGTAAATTGCAAAATTTCCAAGTTCAAACCTTCGAGGAAGTGGAAAACATACTCATAACAAACTAGAAGCGTAAGTTTTTTATTTTCAATTTCCATGTATCTATGTTTCGTTTGATTTGTGTTGCCTGATTATGGAAGTACCTACACAAAATGCTATGAAAACCACCAATGTGTGCCACTGGCAACTGCTCAACCATAGCTAGTTATACACCAAGTAGACACAGAATTAGGACCCTTCATTCATGCCCACAACGTTATATCACGAGTGGTGAAAATCATTTTTTTTTTTGAGGTAGGGTCAACAAAATTCGATCGGTGATATGTGGTGTGCTAAAGTAGGCATGGATTACGAGTTGGAATTGATACCTCTACAAAAGATCCACAAGCATGCTTTCATTTTTGGACCACCAATATCCAACCCACTTTACCATTTGCATATACTTCATGTTCATGATGGTTTATGGTGGGACAGCCCGAATCAGAATTAAGACGAGTTGAGAGTTCAAATCTGATTAGGGATGCGAGGAAAGGGAGGGGTTGGAAAAGTTCTTCATAGAAGGACAAAAAACTAAGCATCTTTTTCTAGCAGCAAATGATCAAGAGGGAATGGAGGATGGATGCTAGTTGATAGGTGGAGAGTTTTAAGTGATGGAGAAAAGGTCTTGCTGGATCATGTGCTGTGTTATAACCTGTAGAAGTGGTTGTTTCTTTCACTTTTTTCCTTTTCATATCTTCCCTTCGAAAACTCTAGTTTCTATATTCTGTAGTGTTCATCTTTATCCTATCCCATATTTTGATTTGTTCTGTTTTTATGTGACTTCGAAGTTTTTAAGAAAATGTAAGTCGAAAATCAGTTTAAGAAAACGTATATCCTACTATGATTCTTCAATCGTTTAATATTAATATGCATACTAAAAAGCATAATTGATACCAAGAAATCCAAAAGATCTCAGATGCAACAGTTTTTCTGCTGAGGTTTGAAGAAAACCTCAAAAGACCACAATTTTTACAAGGCTGATGAGGGATTAGGAGATTGAAACAGCTCAAATTGCGCTCCATAGTGGTTGCAAAATAAGTTTTCTTCAGTTTAAAGTACCCTCCAATACTTAAATGTGCATAAATACAAGAGGGAAGTTTTTGGAGGTTGTGTTGCATGTGTTTGCAAACAATATGTAAGAGATGATTAGAGGTTGAAGAACAGAGAATATGTGCCCTCCCTTTTTTTACTCTTTCCCTGATCGCTCATAGCCATTTACTGGATAATTGGAGTGCTTTACGTCGTGAGTTAGGTTAAATTTTGTAACATAAATATAAAAATACATACTCAAACAATGAGATCATTTTAAAAAAGCAAGAAAAATTTGGAACTCAGATCATTGATTAAAATCAATAAGTTTGATTAATTATAAAAAAACCAACAAAAAAAAATGATTAATAAAAAAATCAATGCTTGTCAATATTATTAAAAAAAACAATGTAATAATATAAAAAGAAATGAGATTAAAAAATAAAATAAAATAAGAAAATAATAAAAAAATAACAATAAAAAATAAGAATTAAATAAAACTAAAAAATAAGAGCATATCTAGATACGAGCATTTTATAACACCATTTTATAGGTTCCAATAGTATAATAATACTGCAAATATTTACTATATATGTGTGTGTGTGTGTTTTGTCTTCATGGTTAGTGATGAGCAAACTGAGTTTGATCAAGTGATATAACCGAGTTGTAGAAATTAAGGGCTTTAAGTAGTTATATGAAGATTTCTTCTAAATAAATTATATAGATAGTTTATCAAATGCTTTTATACATTAGTGGTACAAGTTTAATTCTAAGAAAAAATCTAGTCCTAATAGACAAAAATATTGATTAAAACAAATCATAACAAAATATTCAATTATTTAATCAAGCTTAAATTTGATGGTATGATTTTATAGATTTCTTTTTTTAACATGAATTCATTTTTTCAGATGTCAGACCATGATGGTCTCTTAAAATTAGACTTATAAGATATTGTTTGGATTAATTTTATTATTTTTCTTATGTTTTTCATGATTTTGTGTTTTATTTTAGATTTTACGTTTTTTTTCTTTATGTTTTAGAATTTTGATTTTATTTTCTAATTTAGATCAGGTTTTTTCTGGCCTATAAAAAGCATTATAAACCTCTTCAAAAAACATAGTGATATTAATATTTTAAAAATGAAAATAAAATTTTAGAAATCTTTGTATTTTTAACCCTATTTTAATCCTTCTTCCCTTGCTTCTTGATAGTCGAAGGTACTGCACACGAGTTTAGTTATTGAGTTTCTGTGTAGAAGAACACGCGGCGGATCTGCCAAGGAGGGACACAAAGTCCTCAGAGACTCTTGGCTAATCCAATAGGACGCGTGGTCAATCCACTGAGGAGAGGCGAGGCGAGTCCGAGTCCACCGAGGAGGCAAGGTCAGGACTCCGGTCGTACTGTAGAGAGGTGAGGTCGGTCCAAACATCCCCAGTTCGAGCATCGTTAGCTTAAGGGGACGCGTCCCTCATCATAACTAATATGATTTAACTTAGAAGATGATCGAGACAGAACAAGTTCCATATCTACTGTGCTCAATCCAACATAATCTTTATACAATCGAAAGAAAATTGGAGGACATGTCAAGAATGTCTAGAGGCTCTAGTGCATCATAATTTTATTATTCATCCAGCATTTTTGTTCCTGGACAAATTCTCATTTTCTATCTGACCTTCATGAGTCCATGCGGTGATACGGATATGATCTGCACCATATATTCCCACCTCGACCTCTGAAAGCTCAGAATATCCTGAATCTCTCTTCTTTTTTCCTTATGGGTGAATTTGTAAGGATGGCCTTAGCACCATCCATTGACTGTTTCTCAGACTTGATTAATGAGCTTTCCAATTCCGTGACTCCATTCGGTCCACACCAAATGACATTGCGTGTTACCTGTGCTCCTCCCATCGCTTTCATGGCTCTCTTTCTGGTTTCCATTTCAATGATCATCCTTTTTGTGGGCCGATTACCCGTTCCTTCCACATACCTGGCAAGAACAAGACACAGGTTCAATGTTTGCTCTTCCAATTGCTGTCCCATGAGCATTGTTTAGAGTTCAATTATCACAGTATGATGCAACCAACAGTACTGCCACATTTCATGTGGGCCATGTTACACATGTCCTGCTAACTCAATAATAGAGCTAATGGATCTTCAAAACTGTGTAAAAGTCCCAGCAGGAACAGGACTTAAACTATAATTCAGATGGAATAATGTCAGTGTTATTTAAGAACCATGAATATCATTGGTCAATGCAGATACATTCTCTGTAGCCACCAATCCCAAAAGATGATGCTTGTGCTCTCAGTTGGGAGGATTCACTTACGGTGTCTTCCAAATGCCTTGAAATTTTATAAAAGTCAACCAATAATGTAGATAAAGAGATCATTAAGTCTGCGAAAATTAATTAGCCTTTCAAGTCATTTTGATAGCCTGCGAAATATTCGCTATATATACAAGCGCCCCCGGAACTACTATTGCTTTTCATTAGGGAAATGGAATACAGATAACAGCCTATGAAATCATTTATCAATTTGCATGACCCTGGTAGTTTGCATTTTGTTAATTTCATCCATCGATTAGGGACTTATGATAAGGGAGATGTGTCTGATAGAATTGAAGGCTCGCCAAGGCAAAGTGAGTTGTTGGGAGATATTTTATGATGTTGATAACGATTAATTTTAAACAATTAAATGTAAATATGTTATAATTAGATAAAAGTCTATCTTAAATATATAAAAAGCCTAACAGATATATTTATAAACCATTAATATATGTCCAGGCTCAAGAGAAAATCCAGTCTTGCTAAATTAAAATAACAGTTCAAAAAATCTATGATTTTTTATCTGATTGTTGAATCACATTTAAAATTTTACATGAAATTGTTATTTTGATTGTTGAATTTTTAGATTTTTGAAATCTCATTTCGGATCCTGGTTGTGGTAATTTTTACTATTTTTTCTTATTATTTTTAATGTTTTCTATTTTCTATTTTTATTTTATTTTTCAGTTAAAATAGAATTTTTATTCTATTTAAAGCTCGACAAACCTTCTAAAATAAACTTTGAAAATTATTATTCCAGAAAAAATAAAACTTGCAAACTTGAAACTCACATTTACAACCTCTTTTACTTATTTAAATTCTTGTTTTCTTTCTTTATTTGTTGTGTTCTTTAACTTCCGCTGCATCAATTATATTATGAAATCTCAGTGATGCTGAAGATGAATTACTCGATTGTGCAGGAGACTGTTGACTCTGAATGAGATGCAGAAGAAACTGCCTTTGTTGTTCTCTGGACTCAACATCTGCCTTCTATAATCCCACCACTTTGGTCCAACTTTGAAAGCGACCCTGGTTTCTCACTTCATCATACAGGCATTTTCTTGCATTCAAAATGAAAAGACAAAAAAAAACGGGGAGAGAGAGAGAGAGAGAATGGTTGGATTTGTCTCAAATTATCTTGCGTGATCATCTGCTATTGTTAATTAATAAGAAATGGCTCTATTAATAATGGCAATGGCAGCTACTACTTAAATTTCATTTGCCAACTAGCTTGAGCCATGCTTAAAGCCAAAAAATTTTTTGCAAGCTGGCAAACTGCATTCTGCATTCAATCACTATATCGGATCCATTACGCATAATTATTTGGCTATTCCAAACGTTGTGCTTACATTATCATTTTCCAGTCAAAAACTTGTCTGGGCCCTTAAGAAATTGTTTTGCTTCTGTAATGACAAAATCATGCAATGGGGACACTATGCTAGAGCGAAGCAACACTAGGTGGGAATGGAATTTGATGCACAAAAATACTAAAAAATATTATAAATTATATTTTAAATTTTTATTTAATAATTTAAGTTATTAGATTAAAATAATTTTTTAATATGGTATCAGAATTTTGATGATCAAATGGTATTGAGTTCGAATCTTATCATTCTTTTTTATTTAATAAAAAATAAATATAAAGTAATGTAGACCTGTGTAAGTTTTAAGTCTAAAATTTTTTTATTTAAGAGAATATTTTAAAAATAATATAAATATATTCTAGAATTTCACTTAATAATTTAAATTATTATATTAAAATTGTTCCTTAAACCAAAAAAAAAAAAAACTAGCTAGGGAAATAAGATGGTGGGGTTTCTTTACATCGTATCAAAAATGTCGAATTAAAAGGTAGCATTCCCATTTCCTATCACGTGTAAGCCAAACCCTAGCCACACATATAAAACCTGAATTAGGTTATTGCGTAAACTAATTATAAACAGCTATTACATTATTCAACAATAAACTATACACGGTTGAGAACTGAGAGGGGCGCGCGCACAATACACAGCACTGAGATACTTCTATTGAAAGGGAAAATAGATTGCTAATGCAAGCAACTTGCAATAAATTAAACATAAGCTGTTAAATGTTGCGAATTGATGCACGAACAACCTTAATATGCTTAATGGAAGTTAAAAAAGTGATTAAATCACTTAAAGATGGGAGCCAAGAAGATTTTCTACCCAATATCTCAGAGAATATTCAGCAGTGACACTTGTACAAATCCCAACCGGAGATAGTAGATGCACAAATCACAAACTTGAGCACATTAATGATGTTCTTTAGTGATGGTGGGTTTCGACTTAATGGAAAGCTTTTTACCTTCAATTATTGTTTCACTTCAATCAAAATTTAATAATATTCTTCATAGAACTAATTAAGGACTTGAATATTTTGGTATTGTATTGCATCATCAAGGTTAAGTGGAGGACTTTTTGGTAAAGTATGTGTGGAATTCTCTCATAACATCATTGATCTTGAGCAACTAATTGGAAGAAAAGAATAGCCCAGTAAGTTCTTGAAGGGATCGAGCAGGCTTTATCTAGGACTGCATGGAAGTTTTATCCGGAAGATCTCAACTTGGGCAGGTTTTTCCACACGCATAAAACAATGGAAGATAGAAACACCAACCACCATAGACGAAGAATGTATTTGGAAGCTGAACTGCTAATATGTAATCATATCCTAGCTACCAGCCAATACACATATAGTCACCTTAATTTTAGATATGTTGTACGTTGCTTTCTCTAAATTTGACTTGGGTGTCCGGGTTTATCTTCGAAAATTATGAAAAAATGATAAAGCCTGATAACCTATTTTTCTTTTCTTGCACTCGTTGGATTTTTGTGTGGATAATCATTGAAAATATATTAAAAAAATCATAAAATTAATAACCAAAGTAAAATACAAGAAAATAACAAATAAAAAAAGAACAAACTTAAAAAAAAATTGATCTGATACAATAAAAAATAAAAAAACTATCTAAAATTTCTTATTATATTATAATTTAATGTTAGAGATCACTTTCTATAAGTGAAGTTTGAATGCACAAGATGTAACTAAATAACAATCTAATGAAAGATGTTGAAGAAATAATCAAACAAATTCTCTTTTAAAAAATAATTTTGTTCCTCAACAATCAAATTCCACGAGTAATACTATTGTAGATTAGTTTCCAAGCTAATCTTTGAAATTTATTTTATATCATTCTTGATGATAAATGATAAGTCATGGTGTAGCCGAATATTTTATTAGTATTAATTTTTTTAATTTATGTTCATATATGTACAAAGAGAGAATATAAAAATCAAGATAAAATATAAACTAATTGGATTTATCAATGATCATATCTAACTTTTTTTATAATTATATATCATTTTAATTTAATTATCCATCATTTTGACAGTTTGGATATTTGGATACAAAACAAGGGTTTTATATATATATATATATATATATGTTCAAAATCTTATAAGATCTTTATGATTTTATAATGAATTTATTATAATTTATCATACATTATCTTACATGATTTATCAAATGACATGGTATCAAAGATAGCATAAAATCTTATAATGTCCCTATAATTACCCTCCTATGATCTATGGGGATATTAATTAACACGTTGGATAAACTCATTTTCAAATTAATTGTGACCGAAATATATATTTTTCTCGCTCTCGTTTCTAACTTCTAATGGACTATATATTCAAATTAAAAAGAAAAACAAAATGATTACGGTCCTAATTTTCAGGATAAGTGGAAACTACACTTTTGGAAGCAAAAGGGCCTGGTCTAGATTAGCTAGTCACAGCAAGACCGCACGACTACCTTAATAATCCTCTTATCGGCATTGTCTCTCTTTTCTTAAGCGAATCTCTGTCTTAATGACTAATAATATATAAGTATCTCTTCAAACTCACCGGTAGGAAATTTCCCTGTCTTCCCATCACCATGTTGAATCTTTATCTCTATCATCATGATCAGTCATCACCGTATATGAAGCCTTTTTATTAGTCTGAAAATACAGGTTAACCTGTATTTTTTAAAAATGTAATTGTTTTTATTAAAATCTAATTTTTTTAATATTATACATCATTTTTATAATATTAAAAATATTTTTTTAAAAATAAATAAAAAATATTTTATTATATTTCTAAATAAAAAATATTTTAAATAACAATCATAATTATATTTTTAAATATACCCAACACATGGCCAGGACCAGAGATTAATCATCGCTTGCCTCGCCCATCACCGGACAGACTGGGTATTAAAAAGATTTGTTAAATTTATCGAAATATATATATCAAGTCAGTATAACAAACTGTCCCCCTTAAAATTGTCTGTGGAGAAATTTAATCTCGGTTTATTTATAAATAGAAATACCCCTATAGTAAAAATAAAATAAAAATGAAGCTAGGAATACCTTAATGGGAATTAAACTTGCGTTTCGCTAGATCAATTAAACTATTGATTGTCTATCTTGTATATAATCATCATCATGGGATAATTACTTTACTCATATGTGCACTCCACAAATGTCTCTCTCACACATGTACGCCTAGTCTCTCTCACACGCGTACGCCTATTTCATTCGAACACAACTCCCTCTCTGGCAAGAATATTTAACAATCTAAATGCAATATTCAAAACTAAGAGTTTATCTCTTTTGCTTATCTACGGGGGGGCAAACAATCGCCACTCAATATTCCAAGTTGAAGCTTCGACCTTGAAATCGATTTGTTAGAAAGTTGGCCATATTTAGGAAGATGCATAGGCTTCCGATTTTGTGTTGGAATTTATATATAAGGATGAAAATCAACTCCAATAAATAGCTAATGCCTTTCTTGTCTCATTACAATATGGGATATTCATCTCACATGTACACCTAGCACAAATCTTTTGTGGGAGTAAAGTGGTTCATTAAATAATTGGGGTGCGTGTATGCAACCATTCCTTGCAGAACATTAACTAATTTAATATAGTTTTATTTATTTTCCATTCTTTAATTATATCATCGATCTAATTAAGCACGAACAATCATCATATTGGATATTAATCTTTACACCCACTTCACTGAAATAATTCTCCTTGGCCATTTAATTTATTTCTTGTCACTCTCTCTATATATATTTTTTCATTTGACAGCTTTTTTTTTTTTTGATAATCATCGAGAGATTTTTTTTCATTTGACCGCTTTTTGCTGGTAATCTACCGCATTCTTCTTCCTTCTCTTTTCTATTGATTACATTGATCCTGAACATGCTTTTGCAGTGCCCCATCACTCTATATAAAAGGGCCAGGCAATAACATGTGCCAAGTTAAAAGTGACCTCGACTACACGCGTGTTCACAGTGAAAGAGACTAGCCAAGGGACTGCATATGAATTTTTTTTGCAGTCCAGATTAAGCTTATTGATGTGCTTCGAAGTTGGGATGACCAGATGTGTGTTTAAGACATTTGAAATTGAAGGATAGAGTGTGTGGAAAATAAAAGGGAAAAAAAATTGTAGAAGTGTGTCATGACATGTCAAGAAAATTAAACATAGGCGACAAAACAGGTATTAAAAGATAGAGAAATAAAAGAAACCACGTGAAAATTTTCTAATTTATTGGAGACCAGATCTGTGGTATGGGGCGACGATATGCATCGTGCATCTGCCCACAATAGCGGCCAGTCCTTGCCTTCTAACCTCAAAGAAAATGAAAAGAATCTGATTCAAAATGAAACATAGTTTATTAAATTTATGTTATAATAAAACGACGACGAGATTGATCGTAGATCCTCTTTTATATATGTACTTCTATCATAGTTCCAATAATTACACACACACACACACAATGCCTACAGAAGAATAGAATTATTTTTCCGACCACTGACAGATATATACTTGAGATGGACTCGAGGTTCAAAAAACAAAAACTGGTATTAAATATCACTAGTTGAGTACGTACATAATTTCATTTATTTAAAATTTTCATTTGGCATCAGAACAAATTTTCTTCTTTGATTAGTTGTTTTATTTGCTGGACTTGTCCAGAATTTCAATTTGTTTTCTCCATGCTATTTATCATTAGAGCTGCATTATGAGAACTTGAGAAGGACGGCTATATCCCTGTTAGGATTTTTTTTTTTAAAGGATTAGCAATGATGGATTATCTGGTCAATTTATTGGACACCCTAATTAGTTCATAATTACGATGGGATCACGAAGCCCAGAAAGAAGAAATTGCAGCCTGGTTATAAGGGGAATGGTAACCCCAATCATGTCTGCGTACAACAGAGCTGACAAGCTCTTCATGGGATATTTAAAGTCATGAGTGCCTAAAGAAACATCGTGTCCAAAATTAGCTAGTCAATCCGTGCAGAGATTTTTGGAACACATGACGAGCTCGTATTGTCCACTGCCGTGCAAGAGCCTGCTGAACCATATCTGAAATAGGGCTCTCCAAACGAACCGCCCCATTCCGACTCAAACCAGCAGCGAGAACTGCCGAATTAATACACCTCAAGCTCAAAATGTCTGAAACCCAGACGCCAAATAAGATCTAAGCCATGAAATACTGCCCACATCTCAGCAGCCATAGAAGAACAGATACCCAGATAGCTAGCAAAACCATGGGATCAACTTAGTCAACATTAAAAAACTAGTATCTCATAAAGCGAGACTTCTTGGGTTCCCTGACGCGAGGTTGTCCTATATATGTCTTTAGGTGATTAAGAGCCTCATACCCGTGATACCTTCACTCCTGATCCTGACATTGTCTCTTTAGAAAAAGAGTTTTTTTTTTGTTTTTTTTATTCCATCTTTAGAGATACCTTTGATCCAGTGTCTTCACACTAATCCTATGTATTTAAATGTTTAAATTAATTAGTGTATTCTCATTAATCCTACGTATTTAAATGAGTAAAATGCGGATTTAGAGTTCAAACTCACTGAAGTTTAATTTTGAAATTAGTTGCAGGTGCTTCTTATATATATATATATATATATATATATATATATATATATATATATATATATATATATATATATATATATATATATATATATATATATATATATATATATATATATATATATATATATATATATATATATATAGAATCAAACTATACATGCATATTGAAAATTAAAGATTACTAAGAAAAATAACCAAATTCTATAGCTTGTTTGAGTAAAATGACATTGCAGGTATATACTATAATTAATGACATTCTAAGCAATTGTTTTTACTAGACTTGTTTAGCATCATTTATTTAAATTTAAAGTGATTATATTAGTTTTACTAGGAATTATATATGATGACGCCTTGTGCCGATCTCGGAGTCCATTCACGTTGTCAAATGATTATTAGAGATGTTCTTAAGACTCTTCTTTCTGTGAAGAAAAAACAAAGCTTAAAGATGCCATATTGTCTTATGTCTGGTTTCCTCCATAAAACGCTACCGCACCGCTAACACAAAAGTCGAAGCCTTGTTGTCAATTGTCATGTTACCAACAACTTGTTTAATTTTTTTATTCGTCTTCAAGTAGACAAATGGACTTCACGAGAAGTTTACAGCTTATAATTCAACAATTAATTACTTTAATTTTAGAAGGTTAACTTTACATCACGTACCATCGGTTGATATTTTCCGATTCTTCCTTGTTGGATGGTGCTTCAGAGGATTGGTCGGTATGTTTAGTAGTGTGTTTAAGTAATGTAGTGTAATGAATGTTTTAAAAATATTTTTTAAGATAAAAATACATGAAATTAAGATGTTATTTTGTATTTGTTTTGTTTTTAATTGAAGTATATAAAAATTATTTAAGAATATCTAAAAATATATTAATTTAATAAAAAGTAATTAAAAAACCATTTTAAAAGGGAAATTTGTAAAGGACTTGAGGAGGGCCCTGGTGTTTTTTTTTTTTTTTTCACTTTTGTCTCTTGACAAAATTGCTTCTAGAACATATGATGATTAATTTTTTCCCTGGATATTTTTAAAGGCATGTCTCTTACACCAACCTAGTGTATTCATACTTTAATAATTAAATTTTTCATGGTGTTGATCCCAACATTTTTAATTAAAAAAATTCAAGAAATTTAGCAAATCTCCTAAATCATCGTGTCAATCTCTTAGGATTTTTTTATTTTATTTCATGATTAAATTTATAGCAACTCTCAAACACCGAAACAAGATTCACTATTCTGATCCAATTAAAAATAAATTATTCATGTCAGAATTAAAAAAAAAATTCTTAATAGATAAGAAAGGAGTACTAATCTTTTAATCATTGTACCAACTTTTGAAATTAAAATTATTTAACAACCTGGGGGAATTTTGTTATTGCGTGGCTTTTCACCCATCCTAGCTGTTATACAAGCTTTTTTACTTTAAAAAAAAAAAACACCAATAAAAAATACTTCCACTTTACATTATTTGAAATATTTTCACAGCATCATCCACTTAATATTGTTGAGAGGTTTGGAAAAGTACAAAATATGAGCACATATTGAAGAAGAAAAACTCCACGACTTGGCAACAAAAGCTGATGAAAACGATAACCTGGCCACAAAATCTGATTAAATGAGTTAGATCCATCACTCTATGTTGTTTGCAATTTGGACATGACAACTAAGCCAGGTGGGTACATTAATCTCGTGCACAAAATCAAGGAAATGTAAGATGGTCACACATGATGTTAACACGTGTCCTGAACAGACCTGCCGTTTCATTGCCGGTAAGTGGTATCCAAGTCAGCCAAGGCCCCGGGGCCGTCAAATTTGGCCGGTAAAAACCAACGGTGTGGTGTTTTTAGCGTTCTAGACTCGTACGCGTTTCATGTTTGACCCGAAGACTAATTAATTTTACACATGGAAATAGGATGTCCCCTCAAGCAGATAGGGTAGTTTTATAATATATTAAATCCACGTGTGGTCTTGCGTTTGATACTAGAATTGTGGACATTGAGAACAAAATATGGTCTTGCGTCTGATACTAGAATTGTGGACATTGAGAACAAAATGCTTTTGCTTTCTCTCTCGTTAAACCAAAGCAAAACGCTTTTGTGTTCTCTCTGCCTCGGCTTCTCTTAGCGGTCAACCTTCTTACCTCGTAGAAATCATGCCCTAGCCTCTTGGACCTCGGGCTTCAAATTATCAATGTTGGGATTTCTTTTTTTTTTTCTTCATGTTTGTGCAGTAATTAGAAGGAAAAATGCTAGGAGTTTCTATGCCTGCTCAAGTGCATGGATTCCGACCTTTGATATCCGAAATCCAGTACCGTTCTAATTGAAAAGAAGAGGTACCGGCCATATAATGATAGACACCAACAATTTGGATCTCCACGTACAATTTTCTTTAGCTTGCTCTAGTTAGAAATATAACATAGAGCCTTCATAAATGTGGGTTATTTTAAAAGATTACGTTCGAGATGTTGACACTTACAAATTTTCTTGTACAATTTAAATGTTTATCAGCCACTTAATCCCGTATTGGTCTCAGCTATTTGTTTGGTAAGTGTAGAATCTTTCTTTGAAAACAGTCTTCAGATCTCGTGATGATTGAAGATTAGTCAGCCATCTAGTTATTAGGAGATAGAAAACGTTAACCCTTCATTTGCAAGGTTTAACGTCTAACAATTATGCTTTTTACTCACGCAACTATCTCCTTCTAATTCGTACTGCCGAATTATTATATATTTATTTCTTATATGTGACGCCTAGAATTTGAAGGCAAAGTTTTAATGTTGCCCTTAAGCTTGATTTTTTTCCTGGGGAGAGGGGCTATGTCTCTTTCTTTCTGCAATCATAGAGCTATGAAAAAGTAAAGCAATCAACTCCGAGATAAAGATCCGAAAAGCATGCATTAGGCGTTGTTAAAAGTTGATTTAAGGAGGATTTTGTCTTGCGGACAACATTAATTACTCACAGGTTAATTTTCTTGTACATGGACTGCCTATAAATTAAGTTAGGTGTTATTAGTTTGGAAGGATTTAGTTCAACTAATTAGATATTAAATTTTTTTTATAAATTAGTTATTTGAGTTTTATAAATTTTAAAGTTATTAATTTTAAAATCTAGTATTAATTGAGATATATGTAGGTTTTAAAAAAAATAAAATAGGCCCCATCAGATATAAAAATACGAGGTGCAATAATGGGGCCGCATCAAAGATTTGGTCAAGCAGGGATCCATTAATTAGTAGCCTGTGTTGGTATCACATCTCACGAACCAACGGTTATCTAACACGTCTCCAGGTGGCCTCCATGAACTGTCCAATGGCAGTGCACCAAGCCACAATGACATTCCCTGGTGGCCAGAAAAAAAGCCGTCCTATATTTATAAAATAGAAGGGGGCTTCCTGGATTTTGCCTCTCTGTGGCTTGGAGAGGAGACCTTACTTCAAAAGCAGAGTCACAGGGCACGAGGTGGAAGGCAAGGCTAAAAAGAATACAGAAAAACAAAATAAATTTTCGAATAACTGTACACCTTTTTCTTACAAAATTACTTTCATGACCCATTGAAAATGCTAATCCCCCCTCTCAACAGTCCACACGCATCTCCTTATAGTCCAGTCCCCACCCTCTATAAATCCGTGGCCAGTCCGCACACTTCTCACTACTCTCACAACGCCGGCGATCTCCTCTCTCTTTATTATCTTCTCCACCCACCATCTCTCGAGATTTAGAGCATTAGCCACGCACATACATTTAAACAAATTAACCAAATTTTAGAGCTAAATCCAAATCTTGTGCAAATGGGCAACGCCGACTATGTTTTTCCGTCCACTAACGCGGAGAGTGCACATCGAGTAGCGATTCCACCACCGCAACCATTTGTGAAGTCGCTGAAATATAATCTTAAAGAGACTTTCTTTCCTGATGATCCTCTCAGGCAATTCAAGAACCAGCCCACTTCGCGAAGATTCATATTAGGCATAAAATATTTCCTTCCGATTTTCGATTGGGCCCCTAGTTACACTTTTGATTTCTTGAGAAGTGATTTTATTGCTGGGATCACCATCGCTAGTCTAGCTATTCCTCAGGGGATAAGTTATGCCAAGCTAGCCAACTTGCCACCAATTCTTGGTCTATGTAAGTTCTAGTATGAAAATCACCAACATAGTGCAGATTTTAGCTGAACTGATTGATATAAGAGCAGTTTCTCATAGACTTTGTGTCTAAACGCATGCAGATTCAAGCTTTATTCCGCCATTGGTTTATGCAATGATGGGAAGTTCAAGAGATTTGGCAGTGGGGACCGTTGCTGTTGCATCTCTCCTCACAGCATCTATGTTAGGGAATGAAGTTAATGCTAATGAGAACCCCAAACTTTATCTCCATCTTGCATTCACTGCCACATTCTTTGCCGGAGTGTTTCAAGCTTCCCTTGGCATATTAAGGTAAATAGCTGGCCTTCTTGTCTTTTGCTGCTCTGTGTTGCAAGAGATCCTTCTTTCTTTCTTTTTTTGGTATATATATGAATAATTAAGAAGAACCATAAACGGTGATTGACCTATTATTTTCAGATTTGGTAAACAGTCAACAAGGATAAAGACACTTCAAGCAATAAGAACATGCTGATATCTCCTTTTTCGGTTAACATGCTGACATCTCCTTTTACGGTTTTCTTAATAGTTACTGTGTTTACTGTGCTGCAGGCTAGGGTTTATAGTGGATTTTCTGTCACATGCAACGATAATAGGCTTTATGGCAGGAGCAGCAACTGTAGTCATCCTGCAACAGCTGAAAGGGATTCTTGGGCTTGATCATTTCACCCATTCAACGGATCTTGTCTCCGTCTTGCGTTCTGTCTTCTCCCAAACACATCAGGTCCGTTGATCTTTGCACGTGTGCTATCATTATCCATTTATCACACTATATTACAACAAACATAAATAAGTTTGCCATGCTTTACATAAAATGTCTCATTCAGAGATTAATATAATGTTGAAAGAAGTTAAGCCAACACTGATTCTCGGTTATTATTATTATTATTAATGCAGTGGAAATGGGAAAGTGCCATTCTGGGCTTTTGCTTCCTGTTCTTTCTTCTCATCACTCGATACTTCGTAAGTAAAGTATTTTCGTATAGCATAATTTTCTTGCCTCCATAGTTTCAATCTTTCACATAATTGCAGATTGCTATTCTGATTTCATTTTGCCACTTGCCCCACGTGTCGCGGCCAAAACTAAACAGAAGAAATGAATTTACTACCATATAAAGAAAGAAGGGCCCCCATGTATTATATATATAGATAGATATGAATTGATTCACTCACTCATCTTTCTCAATATCTTCTATATAAATTGATTCACTATCACTCATCTTTCTCAATATCTTCTATATACCAATTTAAATAATATAATTAGGGATCAAAATTCTCTCTTTACCTATAAATATATAAATGATCTTGTAGATAATAGTAAAAAAAAGATGCTGTTGTTTGGTATGATTAATCATACCTCTTCATGCCTTCATTTTCGACTTGTTGGTTACTTAAGAACAAGAAACAATGACTTTTAAATCCAACACCCTGAATGGAATTCTGGAGGAATTTCTGAGCTCATTTTTCAATGCAACTACACTAACATATATACATATATACATATGTTGATGTTGTCGTGTTGCATGTAATAATATGCTCATGAGATTAATTTAATAATGGAGTAAAATAATAATTAATGAGTTGATGATTGGCTATTTGCACAGAGCAAGAGAAAACCAAGATTCTTTTGGGTATCAGCAATGGCACCATTGACGTCGGTTATTCTAGGAAGTATCCTCGTCTACCTCACTCATGCCGAGAAACATGGAGTTCAAGTGGTGAGCATTCCCATGAATTATCGATAGAGTAGCCTGCCTTCTTGTTTGTATTTGTTTACGTTTTTTGGGGAACACAAGTCTCTGTGACTGTCAATGCTGCTACTGTTCTGTAAGAGTGAGTTGAAAGTTGCCCACAGAGAGATTCAGTCCCATTGTATATTAGGGTTGGACCCCCACAAAGGGTGGCTTAGTGTGCTATAAGATGAGGCCGAGATCCATCCTACATGTGGGTTGTGCCTGTTGGGTACTTGGATTTTGTCTATTCGGCCCCATCCAAATAATTGCTCCGCTCCAAGTAGTGGGCTCCAGCCTATAACAGAGGCTGAGTGGACCCTTCCAGTCACCTCAGGTCCTCGACTTTGATTTTCCCAGGCCTGATGAGTCATTGGTGGGTCGGTTTTTTGTCGTATTTGTTTCCGTTCTAATGTGGTGTTTTTTGTTGCATGCGCGCTGGTGTAACGTATTCAGATAGGACACTTGAAGAAGGGGCTAAATCCACCGTCCTTTGCGGATCTCGTGTTTGTATCTCCTTACCTTTCGACAGCTATTAAAACTGGCATCATCACTGGTGTCATAGCTCTTGCCGTAAGCAACCAAACTTCTCCTCTACTATTTTATGTGTTTTTATCCGATTATTAAAAAAAAAAAATTTTATTGGATTTAAAAAAAAGATATTTTCAAAAAAAATATATATATTTTATTGGATTTAAAAAAAAGATATTTTTTATTCTAAATTGTTTTGATTTGTTAAAAATATTATTTTAATATATTTTTTAAAAAATAAAAATAAAAATAAGAATCTCAAACACTACTATAACACCAAAAATATAAGCTGAGCTAAGACCTGCACCTCTTGCCTCGTAAGAGTATTAATAAGCAATTTATTTATGGACACCACAAATTCAGATAGATAGTTTCTTATTTCAATTTGGACCTCCTAAATGAATTATCAGCAAATCCTATAAAATAATAGAAATTGTACAATCTAATTATTACATAATTAATTAATAGACGTATACAAATAACTAAGGCTCGGTTATTTAACTAATTACAGGAAGGAATAGCAGTAGGAAGAAGTTTTGCCATGTTCAAGAATTACCATATAGATGGCAACAAAGAGATGATCGCTATTGGGACCATGAACATTGTAGGCTCTTGCACCTCCTGCTATCTCACAACAGGTATAATTTTTCCTTTCCCAGATGCAATTAAGAATGTAATTCCAAGTTAATATTATAATAGTAAACTAAGAGTTTTGGTGATACAATGGGAATTTCCAGGGCCATTCTCGCGATCGGCTGTGAATTTCAATGCAGGATGCAAGACAGCAGTATCGAATATTGTCATGGCGTTGGCAGTCATGGTCACTTTGTTATTCCTAACGCCATTGTTCCATTACACTCCACTTGTGGTTCTATCCTCTATTATTATCTCTGCCATGCTAGGTCTTATAGATTATGAAGCAGCAATCCATCTTTGGTCTGTCGACAAGTTCGACTTCATCGTGTGCATAAGCGCATATGCTGGTGTGGTTTTTTGCAGTGTCGCGATTGGCTTAGTCATCGCGGTATGGAACACTAGTTATTAAGCCCTCAAACTTGCAAATATAAATGTCTGCGTACCATCCTTCGATACTAAATTCCCTTGTGCAAGTGCAGGTGGCAATTTCTTTGCTCAGATTACTTCTCTTCGTCGCAAGACCAAGGACATTTATTCTTGGAAACATTCCAAATTCGATGATCTACAGAAATGTTGAACAATATACGAACACAAGCAGCGTTCCCGGTGTTATCATACTCGAGATTGATGCTCCTATCTACTTTGCAAATGCAAGCTACTTAAGAGAAAGGTGTGGACTTATCAAACTCGATTTTCTGCATATCTACATACCAAAAATGATTAAAATCAACCAATCAAATCTTTATCTCACAAGTGCTATTATATTTTGTTATATCCATTAGGATTGCGAGGTGGATTGATGAAGAGGAAGACAAGTTAAAATCTTCAGGAGAAACCAGCCTGCAGTATGTCATTCTAGACATGGGAGGTAAGCAATGCACGGTCCAGCATTTTTCCTTTGGCAAAAATTGATTACATATAGAAAACCCATTTACATTTCTTTCTTGGTTTAACAGCGGTAGGTAACATTGACACAAGTGGGATTAGCATGCTTGAGGAAGTTAAGAAAGTAATGGACAGAAGGGAACTCCAAGTATGTTCTTCTTCAAACTTCTATGACCTACAAATTTGATTTTATCCCACACCATTACTTTACATGTTCTGATGTTCTTCGTCGCCATGCATGTTTACAGCTTGTCTTGGCCAATCCTGGAGCTGAAGTGATGAAGAAACTCAACAAGTCCAAGCTTATCGAGAAAATAGGACAAGAATGGATGTATTTGACAGTAGGAGAAGCTGTTGGAGCGTGCAATTTCATGCTTCATACTCGCAAACCAGACCCCTTGAGAGAGGAATCTGAGGCATATAACAAAGTCTAAGCTGTCGATCAGCAAGTGTCATTTTCTACGAAGTTCAACTTTACAAATATGTATCAGTTGTGTGCGAATTGATTTAGGAGCTGTTATGCATCGCATGCATATGCTGCATCAAATCAACACAAGTGAAACAGAAGTTGACTTCGTCGATAATTGGTTTTAGTTGGAGGTGTTTTTTTCCTTCCGACAAGTTACAAGTTGCACAATGTGTACGTTTTATACATGAGACTTCGAATGGAAAGCCTTTTGGATTATTCCTGATGAGCCACGCGAGCATAAGAATATTGGATGCACGCAACCTTAGTCATTAATGTAGAAATGACTTTCAACGCGCTAAGTTATTGGTTGAATTAAAAAATATATATAACAAAAAATTTAGATATTGTTGTTGTTTTTTTCTAGTAGAAAAAAGAAATCAAATCATGTAAGATTTGATCTAATACAACTTGGTCAATTTAACAAGTTTAGAAATAATATAAATCACCAATAAAAATATAATTTGACTCAAAATAAATATTAAAAATGATATTTTTTATATAAATATTGAAAAAACAACATATTTAATCTATTCATTTCAATTCAAGTTAACTTGTCAATCTTTTAGGTCATAAAACTATGATAGCTCATAGAAAACAAATTGAAATAAATTATAAAACTCAATTTTCAATTAACTTTAGTGTTAAAAGATAAAATTAAAAAAAAATCAATTAAAAAAATTTAAGTCAACTCAAGTTAATTAATCTATTAAACTCATTATCTGAGTTATAAAACAGTGATAACCTCATAGAAAGCAAACTGAAACATAACCTAATGTTGAAGGATAAAGTTAGGGAAAAAAATCAATTAAAAAAATAAGAAAAAAAAATCAGTTAGGAAAATGAGATAACAACCTAATGTTGAAGGATGAAGTTAGGAAAAAAAATCAATTAAAAAAATAAGAAAAAAAAATCAGTTAGGAAAATGAGATAAAAATCATGAACCCTCATTATCAATCAACTCAATATTGAAGGATGAAGTTAAGGAGAAAAAAAAAGTCAATTAGAAAAAGTAGAAAAATCAAATCAAACGAGAAAACTTGTTAAAGCTATTATTCGGATTATGAAATTGAGATAACCTCATAAAAAGTAAATTATCAAAGAAATTATGAACCTCAATCCTTAATAAACCTAACATTAAAGGATGAAATTTGATATTAGAGCGCGGCTACTTTCTTGGCAGGATTGATTTGGGAGAGCTACTGCTTCTATCGATGAATATGCAAGTTTCAACGCAATAATCAGCGACGAGTGGCTGCTTTCTTGGCAGGACGATGAGAATGATTTTGCAGCCAAATCAACGGACTGATTTGGGAGAGCTACTACTTCTATCGATGAATAGGCAAGTTTCAACGCAATAATCAGCGACGAGAGTGTCGATGCTTCTCTGGACAGATCAAAGGGATTGATTTTAAAAAAGCATTACTGCTACCATTGGACTAGCATAAACTTGAGAACAGAGCACGGTTCGTGTTTATGACGAAACGATGGGCTGTTTTGTAGCATAGACGATGTATAGTTTTTGAGTCATTAGATGAGGATGACCTTATAGAAAACAAAACGATAAGAATCATGAACCTTTATTATCTATTAACTTAATAATGAAGGATGAAATTGAGAAGAAGAAAAAGTCAATTAGAAAAAATAGAAAAATCGAGTCAACCGAATTAGCATGTTAAAGTTGTTATTCAGATTATGAAATTGAGATAATCTCATAAAAAGTAAATTATCAAATAAATTATAAATCTCAATCCTCAATAAATCTAATATTAAAGGATGAAATTGAATTAAAAAAAAAAAAAGAAGGGGAGAAAAATATTCTAGTGAATAATATTATATGGGAAAAGGTATGGTAAAATCTTCCCCTCTTTTAATTTTTCTTTGTTAATTAGCAAAAGAAATGAACTGCAAGTCAAATAGGGTTAGAGCATACTAATGTACAATAAATTGTCCAGAAGTATGGGAGCTTTTTTGAAAAAAATATTTTAAAAATGTCACTTAAGAAAATATTAAAGTTCTTTCTTTAAATGTCATTAATACTTTTTTTATAATTTTTGTTTGTTAAATTAATCTTGCATAACCAATTAAAATTATTGTTTTTAATTTAAGAAACATCTTTTAGTGGTATGATTATCATTATTATGGAAATAAGTAAATAACTTATTTTTAAAAATTATTGATTAATAAATGATAAATTTCATTATATTTTTTTTCTCATTAACTCTATTTCGGTTATGTGAATCAATTTCCTGGGGTTATGTTTGGCATATTTAAAATACAATTTTTTTTTATTACAATCCATCTGAAGCTAATTAATTATATGATATGAATTAATTTTTTAGAAGAAAAAAATATTTGTGCCTTCAATTATAATAATTGTTGGAGAAAAGCTCAATGAACTTAAACAAAAATTGCAAGTGGTATGAAAATATAATAAATTTATTGTTTATTTTTAATTTTTTTATAATTTATATAAAAACATAGGTACTATCTTAAAAATATAAATTAAATATGTGAAAAAAGAAATAGCATAATTATACTGACCTGAAGCCATGCGCTGGCTCAAAAAAATTATAAAAGAAACTAAAAATCCTGGAGGATTTGTAAAATACCAATAGCTGTTCTCCTAGACTTGAAATATTATGGATTTCGTGTTCATTTCTATAATATTTTTTATTTTCGATGTATTTTGTTTTACAATCTCATTTTATTAAGTTATATTGATATGGTTTTATGTGTTGAGATTTTTTTCATCTTGCATGTTTTCATGCCAAGTATTAAGTATTTTTTTCAATGTTAAATTAAATATTAATGTTAGGCAATAAAATCTTATGCTATAGTTAAAAAAATCAAGAAAATAAAAACCGAAATTAAATTAAAAAAACAGAGTTTATTATTCAAAACGCATAAAAGACTTTAGTTTTGTTATTGAAATTTTAATTTTATGTATTATTTGATATTTGAAATTTTAATATTTAATATTCTGATTCTAAAATTATTCAAAACGCATGAAAAACTTTAGTTTTATTATTGAAATTTCAATTTTATGCATTATTTGGTATTTGAAATTTTAATATTTAATATTCTGATTCCAAACTATACTTGTTTTATATTTAGTCCTAGAATATTAAAAAAAATAGAAAGAAAATCACTTGAAAATAAGAGGTAAGAGAAGGAGTTCATTAGTTAGGCATCTTTTAGCCATGAAAAAAATCAAGATGTCAATATGTTTATCTTGGAAAGAGTAGTCCCATAAGCTGTTGTTCATTCTACTAAAAAAAAAATAGTGTTAGGGCAGATTACGAAGGAAGTCAAGTGTAGGAGTCTTGGCTTCTAATCCCATGCAAACCTAAGCTTTATATATATATATAGGCAAGACACGTGTATCCATCTTTTGAGGCCTAGGATCTAGGTTAACAACCTTTGGCCTTTTTACTTATTTTATTTTTTTAATTATATAATAAAATTATCTTTTAATGAGTTTATTAAAATAATATTTCAACAAATATCTAATCAATTATTCCATGGTTTTAAAAAATATTAGAGCTTTTATGGAAATATTAAACAGTTATTTTATGATTAAATATATACGAAGTTAATATGCAGAATTGTTCAAGAAAAGTTGGTCATTAATATTCAATAATAATAGAATATATATTTTATTATTTTTTATATTTTTTTATTCTTATATTTATACATAAAAGTGAGTGAAAATGAGTAATTCATTATTATTTTTTCTTATTAAAACTTTCTTTCACGATCTTTTTTATTTAAAAAACATTACTTTTAATAAAAAAAAAATATTCTTTCATTAAAATAAAAAAAATACATGATTAAAAAAGGGGAGTTTTTGTATTTAAAATATGCATGTTTTCCTCTTGAATTCGATATTCTTGTGAATATTTCTAATATTAAAAAAGAGAGAAGATAATTTTGATTAAAAATATTTTTTTTCAGAGTTTTAATATGAATATCTATTCTAATTTGTATAATTAAATAAAAACAGATTTAAATAGTTACTACCTGACAGTGCATGTCCACTATACTAGTCCTAAATAAAACTGTGTAGCTCGGAAGAGACTATATAAGATAGTATCGCATGTCCACTATACTAGTCCTAAATAGCTCGGAAGAGACTATATAAGATAGTATTTGGATGGATTTTGGGGCCCATGCTATGTTTAGCTTAAACTTAAAATGATAAGTGGGCCCCATTGGTTAGGCCCATGGAAGAATTTCCTAGCACGTGCCAGTTAAGCCAGTCCTGATTCTGGAAGTCAAAAACACTCTCATTTCTCAGATAGTTAAAAAAAAAAAAAAAAAAAAAATCTCATTTCGCAGATAGTTAAAAAACAAAAAAAAAAATTATCTTTCAGCTTTAGCTGCAGGTGTTATTCTCACTTTATTTGTATGTTTTTTTTTTTACATTATAAAACGCAGTTTTAGTGAAAACTTTAATTGTTATTTTTTGTTTAAAATTAATAATTTTTTTATATTTTTGAATTGTTTTGACATATTAATATCAAAAATTATTTTTAAAAAATAAAAAATATTATTTTAATATATTTTAAAAAAATACAGGAAATCATGTGCAGATTCGATACTTTGTTGGGCTTTCTTAATTGTTGTGGAGCAATTGATGCAGCGCATGTCATCACGATCCTTCCGGCAGTGGAAACCTCGGATGAATGGTATGGCCGAGAGAGAAATTATAGCACGTCATTTCAGGGTATTGTTGTGCATGAAATGAGATTTTTAGATATTGTGAAAGGGTGGCCTGGTGGCTTGACAGTGCCAAGACTATTAAAGTGCTCTGGAGTTTTCAAACTCTGTCAGAATGGAGAATGTTTGCATGGAAGTTCAAGCATTTTTATCTCAAGGAGCGGAAACCAGAGAGTATGTTGTCGATGGGGATAGGCTATCCTCTTCCTCCACGGCTCATGACTCCTGAAGCAGTGATGGAATCTCAGCTTCCATGTCCACTTTCAATGCCGGGCTTGAGGCTGCAAGGTTGATTGCAGTGAGGTCGTTCTTGCAGTCAATGGGCAGTCGAAGAATCCTCGGCGAGTGAGTTTATGTGGAGGCCTGACAAGCGGAAACTGCAACGTGTTATCTTGGTATGCTGTTTACTCTACAATATTGTAATGGATTTGTGGAGATGAATTGCATCCTGATGTTGCTCTGGTCATGGAGAACAATGTTGCAAGCAAGTTGATCCCTTGGGGAAAATCGCAAGGCAAAACCTTGGAAAACACTCGCAGCATAACAATTAGAAATCTGTTTTGAAGAAAAATCTCAACAGTGCTGTGGGCAAGTAATTCGGTGGCATTTGAATTGGCAACTATTAAGGAAACTAATTAAATTTATGAGCTATGAAAAAGCATTCCAGCATGCACGCAAAATGAAGGGGAAAACGAGGCTCTAATAGAGCAGCTTCTTGTTATAAGAAGGGCCTGACATGTACAGCAGGATCTCTAAACTAAAAGAAGGCCGGGTCCTCTCAAAGCAAGCAAGGTCGTAAAAAAGAGAGAGTTTAGCCCTCTATATAACACCATATCTAGCAAGGAAAGTTTATGCACAAAGCAACTAATGTCTCGATAAAAAAATTGAACTACACCGATTATTTTCCCGTAAAATGTAAATACCTCAATCTCCTTTAGTTGGAGGTTGCACGCATGAACAAAAGCGCCCTTTCTTTTGCTTCTGGCTAGTTCTTGTTCCACCATACAGATAGTCCCGCAGTAAAACTCTTGTTTTTCGCTCTGTGATTTTTGTTTTTCCTCTACTTCTGTTTTCGCTGTCGAGTTTCAGCAAAAGGAACTGCAATTTCTGCACCTCCAACTGCAAACGCCCAATGTTCTCTGATCCTCTTCTTGCCTGCTCTAAAATTTTTCCTCTCCTGACACTGCCACTCTCATCTGGAATTAGTGCGGACTTCTCATCAAAGTACAATGGCTCGTCTTCAACAGTCTTCACTAATTTGTGATTGACTTCTAACAACTCCATGATGGCCTCCTCGGATTCTTCCAGCTGCTCCTTCACATTATCATATTCAATACCCTTTCCCTTTTTGCTCTTCTCTGTAATCTCCACCTTACTCTTCAAATCTTGAACTGTTATTTGAAGATTTGTCAACTTTTGAGCATCAGAATCAAGTCTTTCTAGAATTTTCCTCTTATTTCCTTCTTGACAAGACCCCGATAATGTCTTTGAGATCTCTAATTTGTCCACACCCACCTCCTTCTCAATCATTGATTCTGTGGAGGGATGCTGCCTGGTGTGTTTTTTCTCCGCCTGTGAAGCAATCACCTTCTGAGTTTTTCCAACAGTCAGGTCATTGCTGTCATTCCGGTCAGCAGTTTCCCATATTTCAAGCATCTGATAATCAGCCTCCATAGTTTCTCTTCTGCTTATTCTATAAGATGAACATTCAGATATCTGATCAAGCATTATGTCTTTTGTCATCACTTCACTCCCATCCTCGGAGATTTCATGTGTTTGTTTCTGCTGCCTGAGATCATCACTGAGCACGGCCCTCAGTTCCTCATGCTCTGGATTTGGCTTGGCATACTTCCTTGTTTCAATACCTGCTAGATGCAAGCTGCTTCCAGATTTCAACTCCTCAATCTGCCTCATTGCAGCATCGAGTTTGGAATGAGAACTCAAGTTTTCCACCATAACAAGTCTCTCCTTCTCAATGACTGCCTTCTCAATAGCTATAACCCTCATTTGCAATTCCTGGAAGTCCAAAGTTCCACGTGGTACCACGCTACTCTGTCCTTCACTCATTTGTTGACAGCTTTCGGCATGCACCACCATTGCAGCATCCTGCAACAAGTGGAATATAAGCAAAATATCCAAAACCATGAACTTGATATACAAAACAAAATGTATTTGCAGCTTATGAATAATTGACAACTGAAATTATTCGGTGCATCACAAGGAAGCTTATATAAATCCTGTCCACCAGCATTGAAAATGAGAACCAGCCTACTTTAATACAGGGTTCAGAAATGACAACTTACTACAAAATAGATTTTAAGAAATATGTAACTAGGGCCTTTGTTTAAATGGTAACAGGGAAGAAGTGGAAGAATAACCATTGATAAACCCCAATATTGCAGATAAGAAGCTGACAAGTTATCAAACAAAAAATCAATGACAATAGTATAGAAGCAATGTCTGGGCACATCAACTCTGGGTTTGAATGGAGCATGAGAGCTTATAAACGTTAATACAGGTAAAATCTCAAGGAGTGATTGAAGTGATAAATTTTACAAACCCCACAGAGTATGATTAGACAATTAATGGATGGGATTTTGATCATGTCACTTTTAGAACCAGGCCAAGTAAAGTTGCAATAACAGAACGATTCAAAATCAGATAAAATAGAAATTACCTTTGGTTCCTTGTTGTCAACCTCATTAAATGTCACATCTGAAACAGTGTGCTTCTCCAGTGATGTTACACAATCCCTCAAAGACAGGAAAGCTGGAAAATATGCAGCCATCAGAGCTTTGAGGTCTGCATTTCCGCCTTCCAAAGTACTAACTCTTTCTTTCAGCTGGTTGATCTCCACATGTTTTGAGCAATTTCCATCTTCAAGTCTCTCACATAATTCAAGGAGTTCATGAATCCTTCCTTCAAACAAGGCTTCTCGCACAGCAGATATCTGCAGTTCACCGAACAATGCAACAGCCTGAGACTCTAGTAATTCAATCTCATTTCTTCCCTTTACCAGTTCATTACTCAAATTTTCCTCCCTGCCTTTAACTTCTTGAAATTCTTCATGCAATTTCCTCATTTCAGACTCCAATTTCTGATTTACTTCACAAAACTTTTCAGCCTCCTTGCTTTTCTGATCATAATCTCCAGATAGTTTGATGATCTGCATTTCTTGATCTGATTGCATCATCCCGACCTCATCATACTTGCACTTAAGATCCTCCACCATTTCACATAACTCTCTCTTCTCATCCTCTAAGGAACTGAGCTTATCTAACTCCTTCTCCAATATCTTCACCTTCTCATTGAGACCATTGTTGTCATGATACAGTTTATCTAGATTTTCACCAAGGCTTTTTGTTTCCACAGATTTTTCACAGATGATATCCCTGAAAATTAGAGAAAGGGTACTTTGAGATACAGTTTCATAAAGAATGCAGCAGTTTTCCTCTTCTAGTTTACATTTCTCCATCAGCAGGTCAGAAAATGATTTCATCAAGGACCTCTGCTCATCAAGAACCTTGCAGTTCAATTCCTGTAGGCTCTGGTGAGCACCTTGCAAGTCTGACAGCTGCCCGTGAAGATTGCTTAGTTCAACCTTCAAAGCCTCCTCTTTGTGGTCTCCCTCTATTAACTTCAATTTCATCACTTCATTTATCCCTGAAAGCTTTTGGCTCTCATTCTTCAAAACCAAGAACTGCTCAGACCTGGTCGTCAGCTCCTGATCAAGGATATTTTTAGTCATCACAAGATTTTCCACCTCTAGTTGCAGTTGCCCAAGCAGTGTAACAAGAACAGAGTTCTCGATGACCACCTGCTGATTTTCATCTTGCATCTTGAAGAGAAACTCTTGTGTTTCTTGAAGTTTGTTGAGTAAACGGTTCACAAGTTTTTGGTCTTGCTCCGTTTTATTTTCACACTGGCTTGCATCAAGTTCAAGAACCTTCAACACCTGATAAAGTCCCATTCTCAGATTTTTAATTTGATCAGAGATGCATTTCAACTCTACTTGTTGTTCACAATTTTCATGTTTCAGATCAGAGATCTGTTCCTCTGAAAGTTTAGATGCCTCCAGGAGCTTCTGATGCTCAAGCAAGAGAGAAAAATTATTTTCTTCCAGATCTTGTGCACTTTTCTGCAAGATAAAGATCTCAATCTCCGCATTCACAGCTTTGTCCAGCTCCTCTTCATATTCTTTCTTTCTGCACTGACCTTCTTCTTGTAGAAAGCAGATCTGTGATGCCATACCAGCCAATTGGGACTCACTCAACTTGGCTAGATTAGCATGTTCTTGCTTTTTGGCATCTAAAGAAACCTGTAATTCTTCTACTTCATGAAGTGTGGATTCTCTCTCTTTCTCCAGAAGGGAATATTTCTCTTCTAATTCTTTATAATTTTTCTCCAAATCCTTCAGGCTTTTCTCAGTGATGTCCAACTGAGAAGTTAAACTTCCTTTCATAGAGGCCAGGTCAGACTTCTCATTCTCATGCAGCAGGCATAAATCTTCTAAGCTCTTTGATTTTACTCTCAGCCCCTCAAGTTCAGCATTTGCAGCAATGAGGAAATTCTCCAGAATGCTGTTCTTCTCTGTAAGTTTCT
This sequence comes from Populus euphratica, assembly GCF_000495115.2. Classification (NCBI taxonomy): domain Eukaryota; kingdom Viridiplantae; phylum Streptophyta; class Magnoliopsida; order Malpighiales; family Salicaceae; genus Populus; species Populus euphratica. The sequence continues at coordinate 712,304 of NW_011499892.1, forward strand.
CCAAATTATCAGTCACAAATTGCAACTCAGAGGCCAGCAAAGCCTTCTCAGAAACAAGAATGGATTTCTCTCCCAAAAGAGATTGACAGGATTCTTCCAGTTCCTTTACCTTGACTCTAACCCCTTCTAGCTCAACATTCAAATCTGATAAAGAATTCTCCAGGAGAGCATTTTTTTCAATAAGTTTGTCCATGATCTCCAACTTTTCCAAAAGAGCTACCTTTTCACTTCTGTCTTGCTCACAAACCTCCTTTAGCTTTATGTTGGCATCTTGCAAATCCTTTACAGACAACCCAAAGGACTCTGGGCTGAAACCAACTGATTCCACCTGCCCCATGATTGCCTGATGCTTCCGGTTAAGGTCATTTAACTCCTCCTTCAGACAGTAAATTTCTTGCTGAAGGGCATTTCTTTGGTCCACTCGAAGCTCAACCTCTGCTTCAAGTTTTGTTATGGTCTCCCTTAAGCTTGAAATCTCATCTTGCAGATTCTGTATAGTCAGAGCTGAAGATAAGTTGACTTCACTTAGGCTCTTGTTCTCCACCTTGACATGCTCCACTTCATCTTTTAAACTCTGATTACGGGCTTCCAGTTCGTCCAAAATTTGAGCCCTGTTCTGAAGCTGAGCCGCCATAGATCTTAGTTCTTCCTGAGATTGAGAGTGCAGATGCTGTAGAGTTTGAAAAGCAGTTTCGGCCTCCATGAATCTTAATCGCTCTTCTTGTACACAAGTCCAAAGTCTCCCCAACTCCTTCTTCTTCTCCGTAACTTCTTCGCTTTGAGCTGCCACTTTCTGCACCAATGACTCTAACTCAGACTGCATGGTCTGATTTGATTTTACCAACAGAATACACCTCTCTTCAGCATCCTTTAGCTTCACAGCCCCATCATCTATCTCTGAGTTAAGCCTTCGAGCTTCCTCCTCAAAACAAGTAATTTTATGCTCCAGGCTGACGATAGTTGCTAAGCACTGCTGGTACTGAGTGACAGCAGCTTCCTTCTCTTCAGTTAGCTTGGTCAAAGCTTGCTTCAAGGTTTCAATTTCCCTTTCAGCATCACCTGCACGCTCACTGAACCTCCTGGCATCTTCCTGTGCATTCAGTAATTGGTCTTCTAGATCAGATATCTTCTCCAAACATTGTTTGTACTGAACCAGCACAACATTTTTTTCAGCTTCTAATCTAGCCAGGTCTTGCTTAAGGGATTGAGCTTCAATTTCAGCCTTGCCAGCTCGCTTGTTTTGTTCTCCTGCATCCTGTTGGACATGAGATATGCTGTTCTCCAGATTAGATATTTTTTCCAAACAATGCTGATATTGAAGAAAGCTAGATTTCTTTTCAGCCTCTAACGCGGCAAGGGCTTCCTTCAAAGTTAGAACTTCAGCTTCAGATTTGCTGGCTCGTTCATTAAGTCCCCTGGAATCCTCTGTTGCACGAGAGACTTCTGACTCCAGATTAGACAATCTTTCCAAACTATTCTCATACCGAAGCAGGTCAGCTTCTTTTTCAGCTTCTAGTTTAGCGAGCGCATTCTTTAAAGTTAAAATTTCTAGCTCGGCTTGACTCACTCGTTCAGACTGAGATGGGATTCGAGCCTTGAGATCATGGATACTGTCATTCCGCACACTTTGCTCTTTCTCCTCTGGATCATGGAAACTGAGGCCTTTTCTTGCCCTCCCTTCTGCAAATTTAGCATTGTTCACCCCATCTCCAGACCCAAAAAGATCATTGAGCTGTTTCAAACCCTTTCTTCCAGGAACAGAATCTGATTCTTCAGTAAAAGCTCCATTCCTATGAGATGGTGAGACACCCAAAGCATCCTTTTGCAGCTCATCAGGGTCAAAAGGTGCACGTATTGATGGCATATCAGGTGTACGGGGATCACCATCAGTAGCAGAACCTGCAGGAGAATCATCGCCAAGCATAAGGGGGACTTGGTTGGGGAATGCTTCTGCCATTGTTCGATGTGCCTGGCGAAGGGCCCCGGTGGCATGATCATATCTTTCAGCCAATGCACGATATGCTCTATAAAACTCTTCAACTAATTTCATAAGCTCCGGGCGTTTCTTATAGTACATCTCTGCCCTCCTTGCAAAGGAATCTGCGTCTTCTTCAAGGAGTTTGATCATTTGTTTGACTTTGAAATCCATACCTGTTCATAGAAAAGAGAATTGTTTAACAGTTAAATCCAGATAGATAGCAAATGCTGCTGTAAGTCTAGCACAAAACCTACAGAATGAAAGAAGTAATAAAGAAGCTAAAACTCAAATTCAGTATATATTTTGAATAAGTACAAGAAATTGTGGTGGTCTACAGGTAATTAGCAATAAAATATATTCATCGGTTCCCCCTTCTGATTAAAAGAGTAACCGCAGTTTTATTAACCTCAAATCACCAAATTAAATTAGAAGCAGAATTACAAACCATCCAAGGAGAGTCAGGGTGTGGATTGACATAAAGAGTTCGTTAACTGATACTCTTTGTTAAATACTATGCAGTGATATAGTGTAGCAAACCAAGGAGAATGTTTCTCCAAAAATTTGGTTTCTTTACCCAAGAAATAGGACAATCAATTCACAAAAATAAGGAGATCAAAGATATCAGAGAGGCGATGTAATTTCATGCCATGAAAGTAAAAACTTATAGATTGAACCCTTGGATAAACCTATCAATTGTAAGGAAAATGAAAAGCAAAGACACAAGCATGAGACAAAAAATCAGAAGTTATATCTTTGCAACCACAAAAATCACATTGGCAGTAATTATCATCCGATTCTTAGATTTTAGTTCCTAGTTTATCATTTAAGTTATCGAATATACAGCAGCAAATAAATGCAGAGATGTTTGCAATGATCAAATGCAGCCAGGTGCAATTAAGGCTCACACCAAAAGTAAATGCAAGCTAAATACCTTCCAACTTTTTTTAATTTTGTGCATACATTTCAAGAGTTTTAACTGATTCCATTCATTTGTTTGGAATTCTTTAATTATGTTTCCTTTCGCCCCGGTTGCAGTAGAGATGTTAGGAGATCAGAGATCCACTTCATCACTCGGGCATGCATAGAACTACGCAGCAACAATTAACATGAGGTGTCGATCTTCATTAAAATTAGTTCAATTTGTTTATTTCCTAAGAAGGAAGATGGTTAATAAAAGCTATTCTTCAAAGAGTTGACAGTCAGCTCAGGCAAAATGTTGGTGCCATTCATTGTAATGTCTTGGTTACCATGTCTTCCAAATAGCCAGCTCACTCACTTGATATATGGAAAAATGATTAAACAGTTAAGCACACCCCACTTGCACACTAAACAAAAATCCAAACTAAATTCTTAATAAACAAACCAATACCTGTAAGATTCTCTTGAAGCCATTTTGAGTTTTTTGGGCTGATGTGGCTGTCCCACCACCATGAATACTTTCGTTTAGAATCTGCTTGCGACCTGGCAGCCATAATTCAATCCAATAAACACTACCCCTTTCAAATTCCGATCGCAGACACGACAAAATTCAATCCTTGAAGCAGTAAGTGATGATCCAGTCCAAAACCAGATATAAATACGACCAACAACCAGTCAAACCAGCACTGATTCTCAATACTGAGCTTTGTATTTCACTCCTTGTACCTATGTCAACAAAATCAACAAACAAAACATGCTTAATTCAATTTCAATGTTAACAACACTGATAGTTTATAAGATCAGATCCTTCACAGCTTGAAACAAATAAATCCAGACTAAAAGAAAAAATACCTGATCACTAGAGCTTTCAAGTCCAGAAAGTATTCAGTATACGAAAGAGCAACTGCTCTCTATTTATGACAAACCTGATCGAAAGAACACTAAAAAAAACAGCCAGGTATGAGAATCTGATAAAATAAAGAAATAAAAAAATATTCTCCAAAGAATCACGAATCAATTTATTTATTCAATTAAATAAAGAAGAAGAAGAAGAAGAAGAAGACTGCGCGATCATACACAGCAGGTTAAAGCATGAAACTCTAAAAGAAAAAACAGAAGAAGCAATCGGAAGTTAAGAAAAAAACAAGAACAACATAATCAAGCACGAAAAGAGCAGGAAAACACGGTCCATTGACCGTTGACATGTACTGAACAAAGGACGATGTAACTATAGACGACGGCGACAGTTGAAAGATCAAACAAAAAAGAAGAACTCACCAAAAAGGAAGCTTTTTGAGATTAATCTGATTAGCAGCTACAAGAAAAACAAGTACGGCTGCCTCCGCTGTTTTTGTTATCGGGTATCACCCCATGTTTGTTAGATCCCTCTGTGTATCTGTGTGCAACTCTTCATTTGTTTGTATTTCTCTCTCCTGCTGTCGTTGCTTGCTTCTTATGCTGTTGTTGGGTCCTCTTGAGAACTGTCGTACATTAAAAAATTAATAATAAAGTTGGCAAAATGCATCGGAAATACTATTTATTCCTATCGAACTAGAGATGGCAACTCCAGGCATTTTTTTTAATAATTCTACCCGATTCTCTTGTATTTTACTGCTATTTCTTTGGGATTTTAGAGAGATTTTGCTGTATCTTGAAATTTCAATTAAATAGAAAATTGGAGTCCTTTCTTTTCAATGAAGATTGTGTTGCCATGTTTGACGGGTGCTTCTTTATTCTTGAGGTAAAAACATGAAAATTGATCATAATGTACTTAAAAAATGATAATAGTGCATTTTAAAAGTTATGTTGATTAGGTATGATTATTGAAGTGATTTATTCTATAAAGATTCGAAGCTTCATATAAGATTATGAAAAAAAATTCTTTATTTTTTATTGGATTGTAAGGATTTTTTTTATTTTAATACATTAAACTAAACTTATCGGTGTCTATTTAGCATTTTATTACTTTATGTTTTTTAAATTATTCTTTGCTTAAAAAAACATGAAATTGAATTATTTTTATGTTTTTTTATTGTTTTAAAGTGTTAATATTAAAAATAAAAAAAATATATGAAAATGTATTTTTTTTAAAGCATGCATTACGTTAGGCACTTTTCTTAAAATCATCTTGTAATACATCAAGCAATTAAATTAGGATAATTTCACTTGACGAAGAGAATGCTGTGCACTTCACAAATTTGGCCCTTAAAGCAATTTTGGAGGCATCCAAATTAATTCCCACGGGAAAATCGGACTTTCGAGCCCTTGAATCACTGCAGTAAACGTTGGTTTCAAAGAGGGCATTAATGCTTGATGTAAATATGAGGACCAATTAGCACTTAAATCCTATCAACGTGGTAGGTTTGTGTGGAAAAAAAAAGCAAGAGGGCGTAGCAGTGAGAATCTTCGTTGGAAGGGTACGGCCCGGCCTGAGGCACGCTTTAAGAAAAGTGGGGCCGAGTGCGCGTCATGGGCGGTGGCGGAAGACGGTCGCCATAGATATTCCTCCGTGTACAATTACGACCACGTGTATGTGGCCCCTGAGTATGATGAACCTACCTTGTTTTTTTCATGACTATATATAATAATATACATATCTCCTTTATAAGTAGTTTTGGCGTGTCACGCGGCAGCTTAAATTAAAAAAAATTGAAAGGAAAAGAAATATTCAAATATAAAAAAATTATTAGATATTATTATTAAATATAGCTTGATGAATCAAGTTTAAAATTTTTTAAATTAATTTTTTTATCTCATTCAAATTTAAAATTAAATTATATAAAAATTATTATAATGTAACTCATTTAACTTAATTAACTTAAAAATAACTTGAATGATTGTTAAAAAAGTATGGTATAACTTTAAAAAATTTAAAATTATCTTATTTTTAAATATTAAGAAGGTAACATGTTGATTGACTTGGGTTTCGTAACCTAACTCGTCAAATTCACGATGTTAGTAATAAATTTAATTGATTATAACTTTATTTTTTTAGAATTATTTTTTATTTGATTCCATGATAATAGAAATAAATATTTGTAAAATTAAGTACACATCATATGTTGATATATTTATTTAAAATTATGATAACCTTAGATAAACAAGTCAAAAATAATTTATAGAGACAAATTCAAAATCAAATAAATATTAAATGATAAAATTCAAAAAAATAAAAAACCCAAAGCTTAAAAAATGCATGTTCTTTGTCAATGCTTTATCAAGACTGAATATTAATTAGAGTTGTTAAGATTGATATATATTATGTTATTTTTTATGAAATGAAGTGGTTATTTTCATAAACTTGGGTATAAAAAATATCTAAAACTAATATGTGGATACTTGTTAGATGATATGTACATTGAATTGACCGGTGTGAGAATTTTATATGGAAAGATCACTTGTGATTATAAAAAGACTCACATGATAATTGTATAAGTAAATATTAAACTTAAAATCACTAAGTTATCTTATATAGAGAGTATTGTATTTTGATATTGCTACATATTTTCTTAATCAAGGGTAACAATTGAACAAATATTAAGTATAACATGAACTATATATATATGAAGGTATTTAAGTAATCAGGAGAGAATACATCACCCCTAATGAATAAAAAAAAATGTTCCCTTCACTCTTAAATAGCATTGATTATAAATTCTTGCGTAAGATGAAATAAAAATTGAAAAGAGTTTCAAATTTTATTTAAAGAAATAATGACTATGATATTTAGGGAAAAAATATGATTTGACACAGTAAACATACTTTATGCTATAATGTTTAAATCAGGACATTGTTGATAAAGGAATAATAACTACAAAGAGAAACTGATTGCAGAAATGTTAAGTCAAATCACTTATGATTTTCTTAGTATTTGAGTAATTATAACAAGTTGCTAAACATTGTATTTGATCTTTAAATATAAATTAATTAATTGTAGAATTGATAATAAATTAATTAATTTAATATTATTTTATTTAGAATTGTGATTTATATTTAGATAAACTTATTAGAAAATCTAATGGATCACAAGTACAAGAATCGTTAGTCAAAAACTAAAATAGAATAATTAATCAAGTGCGACTTGATTGTAAATAAATTTTAAAAATTAGGGGTTAGAATGTAATTAATACATGGAATTACAATTCAAGATTTATAAACAATCAAATAAAAACTTGATTGAATTAATTTCTAAAATTAACTGAAAATAATATATATAATATTATTGAAGGAGAAAATTGATATTTTTCTATTTATAGGGTTTTTAGCTTTCCTTATAATAGAATATTATGCAATTTATTTTCTAAATGATGTAAAGTGTGAGTAAAGTGCAATATGTGAACACCTAAAATACAAAAAAAAAAAAAACTAACACTCTAAGATAGAACAATCTCTCCTTTCTAAAAATATTTAAGAGATTTCTAGCTGGTGATCTGTGTTGGCTATCATTAGAGACTGGATATTTAGACGACTTGTGATTTGTGATAATCTAACATTGAAATAATTATTCAAGGATGAAAGGACATTTAATCTTCAGGTAATTTTCATATAACATTTAAACTACTCTAGATTTGTTTAACGGGATTATTAAGACTCCTATAAAAATATTGAATTTATTATTTTTATTATATATATGTATTTCGAAAAACTCAATACTCTTCGTGTTATAATTATAGCCTTGATAGACTTTTTGACTAGCTTTGAAAATATTTATTAAACGGAAGATCACTAGAAAAAAAGATTAGGACTACTGTACAATAACAAGGTTGCAAGGTGGCATGTTATTTATCTTAGATTTAGTAACCAGAAATTAGGGTCGTCGAATGGACTAGTTTTGACAAATTAAAAAAATAATAATTTTTTTAGAGTAGTAAGGTAATTTTTTAGAATGAAAGACATGTCCACGTCTAACATGAAATAAGAGCATATAAATTTATTTCCCGTGATATGTTGGTGGTTAAATAAAAAAAATTAAACATAAAAAAATGATAAAATAAAAACCTAGACGACTAAAAAAACATATACACATGGGTCTAAAGATATATAACCCGAATGATTGTTAATAACATGGTTTGACTTTTAAAAAGAATTTTAAGAAGATAGTTTTTATACACACACACGTATCAACATATTAGATTAATTCAGATTAACTTATTAAACTTATTATCCATGTCATAAGATTATGATAGCTTTATGAAAAAAACAAATCATAAAAAATCAATTATTCACAAAAAAAATCGATAACAAAAATAGACGTTGGTAAAATTGACCAGTAGTCAAATGCCTAAACATTTTGAGATTGTGACAATCCAAAAAAGATAAAATTGAAACATATTATGAATATCAATTCAAAATAAATCAAATGTTGAAAAAAAAATTTTTTTTAAAAAAAAAAGAGAAAGAAAAAAATTTAAAAAAGAAAAAAAAAAGAGAAAGAAAGGCTAGGTGCACGTGGGCTGGTCTGACATGCTCGTGCATTAAAAAAAGCTCAAATTGTATGGTAACATAATGTTCCTAAACACTTTTAAAATTTAAAAGAAAAAAAACGAGTTATGGTATCATTTATGAATTTGATATTTAGTTTTGTGCAATTTGAAAACGAGTTATGGTATCATTTAATGGTATCATTTAATGAATTTGATATTTAGTTTTGTGCAATTTACATAGCAATTAATATTGGTTAATAAGATGATAATAAAATATTATTAATAATACACACACATTTTACTTTTTTGGTCAAAATAATCTAGTTATTTTAACTTACATGTGATGTTTTTTGGTCAAAATAATCTAGTTATTTTAGTTCTATGTAATGTTAAAATAAATAAATAATTACTTACATGTGATGTTTTTTTTTAATTATAAATATAATAATAAACCATAAAAAAATAAATTTGGCAAAAAAAAATACAATAATAAACCATAAAAAAATAAATTTGGCTAATAGGTGAAAGTAAAAGTTGGAGGGAGAAGCTCCCCAAATTTCATGCCCATACTTTTAAATTACTTAGACTAACTTGTGATAAATTTGCACTCATATTTATTTTAAACAATACCAAGTGTTTTGGAAAAGAAAAGGAAAAAGAAGAAAAAGATGTGTTGCTTACTATTCTCTCAATTCAACTACTATTATGGTGGCTAAAAAACTAGAGGAGATTAAAATTTATTTTTTAATCTATTTTCACAAAAAAAAAACCTTTCAAATATCATAAAAACCTTCATATACAACATATATATCAACTCTAAAACCAAAAAGAAATAATCAATTGAAACAAAAAAAACAAAAATGATACTCAAATCTCCTTTATCATATATTTTTATAAAAGAAAACCTATCACCATTAAACACTTTGTATTGAATAGAACTCATTAACACAACAAAAAAATTAATTTTTTTTATTGAAAAGTTGTCAAATTGACCATTATCTTTCTCTTTATTATTTCTAAGTGAATTCCTCACTTATCTTTCTCATTCAAGGACTAAAATATTAAAAAATAAATAAACTTTCAGACCAAGATTGAGATACTAAAAAATAAAAAAATTGTAAGGGAACAAGAGAAAAGTAAGAGAATGGGAAAAGAACTTTTTGCTTAATTTTAAAATGGACATGTTATTTCTTCTTGTTTTACTTCTTAATCTCTTTTCTTTTTAAGAAAAAATGTATCCTAAATAAATTTTAACAAAATTACCATTAGATTAGACATATATGTGCGTGTGTTTTATTAGGCGTAATCCATTATTAAAATGAAAAGAAAATAGTAAGATAGATACCTGGGCTAGTTTAGATGATCTTTTATTTCAATCACTATTTTATATGTTTATTATTTTTTATGTCAGATAACTATCCCAATCTAAAATTTTAAAATGTTAGGTGATGAGTGAAATCTCAAAATATGAGTTATATTGTTATCAAACATACCCCCTTAAATGAAAGCTATTTGAGTTTGAAATTTGTACAAACTCACATTATATTGTATTTAATTTTTTTAATCAATTAAAACGAGAGTAATGAGATTTGAATTAGTGACCGTTTGGTCATCAAGATTCTGATATCATGTCAGAAAACCATTTCAACCCTAATTCTTAAACTGTTAGGTAAGGTCTTAATATATAATTTATATTGTTTTTTAACCCTTTATGACATGATTATTATATCTGGCTAGATTTAACAGGTTAAGCTGAAAAATATATAATTAAAGTCTCAACTGAATTGGATTTTAAGTTGAATAAAAAAAAACATTTATTTAATAAAATATAATTGATCTAATTAGATTTTTAATGATTTGATTGACTAAATTAAGCTTAATTCAAACCTACTCAAGTTAAACTCTAATAATTTTTTTTAAATAAAGTGAACATTTAGTTAATTTAAATTGAATCAATAATTTATGGGTTGATTTAATATCCTAATAATCAAATTCCTTTTCAAATCAGATTTCGAACATGATCTCAAACTATTATAGCTAAAACACTTTTTTGCGAATTGATTCTGTTAATAAAATGTGCATTTTTTGAGAACCATGTAAAAAGGTCAAATGATTAACTTGGATTTTTTAATCCACAATTAAAAGAACTCTAAGAAAATAAAGCATCAACGAAGCTAGGCAAGTTTACTAAATCTTGTGAGCTAGATAACATGAATAAAATAATTTAATAAAAAAAATAGAAAAATTATAAAATTTAATTATTAAATAAATAAAATATCAAATGAAAAAATCTAAAAAAACATTATGGCTCAATAAAAATGATAAAAAAATAATTGAGTTAACCAGGGCTAACCCATCCGACCTACAATCTATATTATGAGATTATGATAATTATATAGAGAAAAAACATATAAAATTATAAAATTTTAATTTTAATAAACTTAATATTAGATTAAAAAATAAAAAAAAAATTCAATATAAAAAAAATTGATGTCATTTCAAACCCTCTTAGTTGTTTTTTGTTTTTTAATAACGTTCTTATATTTATAAGAGTACAGTGCTTTTACTGTAAGAATACAGTGCACTGGTGTTAATCATCATAAGACGCAGGGAGGGTTGCAGCACGCAGCAACGAGCCAGCAGGTCCATTTCTGTGGGGGAGTATCAAAAGTTCGTGGAGGTATGAATGTGGAAGAGCAAACACGCACGGTCTGAATCATACCACTTCTTGGATGTGTGGAAAAAGGCATCTAGCCGGTGAGGTGTTATGATTGATCCATATGGTTCCATGATAATAGTTTGCTCAACTAATTTAATTTGGATGTGGGCCCCCCGTCAGTAAACAGAAATTTGAATTCGGCCCAGCTAAAATCAAGAAAGGAATAAAAACCGGCCGCAAGTGCGATTTATAAAATTACATGGCCTTGAACAGAAACATCGTCAGCAATTAATTAATTCCCGTCTTATTACAATTATAATAATAATAATAATAATCTGAGTTATTTTTTTAATGCAAGGGGAGATGGACAAACATAGGAATGTAGCATTAGGAAGCATTGTTCTTTGGACTCGTCTACCGAAAAGACATTGATTAAAATCAAATTATTGAACAAGGGTGGTTGAATTTTTGGTTGTTTGTTTGTTTTTATGTTGTGAACTGTGCTGGATTTTTTAAAAAATATTAATTTAATATATATTTTATATTTTAAAATAATTTTTATATGTTGACATTTAAAATTAAAAAATAATTATTTTAATATATTAGATTTTAAAATAATTTTTATATGTTGACGTTTAAAATTAAAAAATAATTATTTTGATATATTTTTAAATAAAAAATAATTTTAAAAAAGCATATTATACCATTATACAAAACACATGAAATAGCTTAGTTAGAAAACAAAATTGAAGCAACTTTTTTGTTTTTAATCAGATGAAAAGGGCCAAAGCTTTTCTTTTGATGGAGAACAATGATGAGAAATAAATAAGAAAGGGAAATGTAGCAATCGGTGAGAGGGAGAGGGGCCAGAATAGCTAAGGTGACTTCTAAGACTTTACCCGGTCCCTTGCATATCATTGATGCTGGTTTTGCCCCTGCCGTAGAAGCTATCTATCGCTGGCTTTTCTGCAAAGAAAAAGAAAAGAAAAGGAAAAAGAAAAAGAAAACACTATTATTGACTTTTCCATAGGAGTTACGATTACCTTCGGTACTGAATCATTAGCCGTGCTCGCTTAGCTGCACAGAGGGGAAATTTAAAGACTACAACGAGGAGTCTTCTTTAATGGAGAGCGAATAGATTTTTTTTTTTTCATGAATAATAATGAAACTTCTTATCTTTGAAAAAAATAAATAATAAACAACCAAATTCAAACTAAAACGTCCATGATGAAGTGCATAATAAAATTAAATAAATAAATAAATTATTAATGAATATATTTATAAGTTCAATGACAATATTAAAATGAAGACCTGTAACTTTTTTTTACTTTAATTTTTTTTTTAGCTCTTCCACGATTTATAGCGGCCATACAAACTAGCATCAACCATCCACACATGCTGTTTTTTCAATCCCTGTTCTTGTTTCCTGAACTTATTTGTTTTTGTTAAAAAAAATTGAAATTTTTTTATTTTAAATTAATATTTTTTAGTGTTTTTAAATCATGTGCTAATATTAAAAACAATTTTTTTAAAATAAAAATATTATTTCTAAGCGAAAAACGACTGTTATTATACTTCATATATTTTTAAGTAAAACACATTTCTTTTATAGTACTCAATTTACCACCTTCTTTGTGGTCGGTTTATATAAACTTCTCCTCCACTGGATGGTTCCAAGTTCTGGAAATAAAGAACTGCAATTGTTTGTTTATTACTAATATATTGGTATGTTCACAAGCTATTTGATTCAAACTGGAGGCCCAGTGGCCCGCCCTGAACCCCTCTACTTTGCCAGCTCTCTTTACCTCAACACTTTCTTCCTCCCTGCAAAAATTGGAAAAGAAGAAATCATAGCTCTGACTGAAAGCAGGAAAGGCAAATAGGAACTCCTTTGTTCTCGGAGCTTCTAGGAGACTCAAAATCCAAAAAATTAGCAGGCAAATCCATCCACTAAAATGCTGTCACTCGTGCATTCCCTCGCCCATCTCATTCCCCGTTACTTTGGAATATCTTTCCAAATATTACATGTAAAAAGAGATAAAAGGTTGATTAGAAGTGAGAAAAAAACCAACAAGTCGATTAAATTGAAAAAACTAAAAAAAAATAATTGAAAAAATAAAATAATAAAAAAAATCTGATTAAACTAAGTATAATATTTTTTTAAAAAAATTAATTTATTTCAATTTTAATTTTATAAATCTAAAATAAAAAATTAAATCAAACCAGTTTAATTAATAAATTAACCGAACCGAAAAAAACCCATTAAAAAGTTCAAAAAACAATATAATTTTTAATTTTTAATATAAAATAATTAAATCAAAGCAAAACCGAGAACTTATATATATTACAAAATTTAAATTTAATTATTTTTATAAATAGGCCAACTTCAGGGCCTGTGGAATTAGTCGTGGTGCGCGCAAGCTGGCCCGGACACCCACGTTAATCTAAAAAAAAA